>NC_050456.1:55448817-55577863 GCF_903995425.1 Onychomys torridus
CAGGCACCTCCCATCCATCATGCTGCAGAACCATCAATAGCACCATGGATCCCCATTCCCAAACATACACACCCACACAGGCACACTGGGTTCTAGTTTCCACTTCAATATGGTGGCAGAGCTGGAACAGAAACCCAAAGGGTATTAATTAATAGCAAGTCCCGACGCCAACCAAACCTCCACACGGGTGTTCAGGACCATCCCACGATCTGTTTTCTTCACACGTGCCTGCACCTACTCCCACCTCCCCACCCTCCTGCTCCTTTGTAGATGCCCATCAGGTAGGGTTGATCATTTCCTCTAGCAGGGGCAGGCAGTCAGATCTGGTCAGTTCGTGCGGCCCAGGAAAGGGGATTGGCTAGGAATTCATTTCAGTTCAGACCACCACTGTCCTTCCTCCGGTTTTCCAGGCCTCTGTTGCCTCCAGGAAAGGACAGGGTTCAAACCAGGACTATTTGTCTTGTTCTAGCTAGATGAAAGGCTAGGGGGTTCTGAGCCCCGGAGGGTGCAATCCTCTACTTTTCCACCCACCAGAACTTCACAAATGCCCACAACAAAGCTGATTAATAGTTGAGTATCAGTAAAATGGATTCCATTTGGTGCCTAAGTAACCTTTCTCCTTTTCTTCCCCTTCCATCCCCAATCCCCCAAGTCTGCTCTGATCAGCTGTGTCCTGACTTCAGAAACACTCATTAAAGGGTGGGATATAATGAATGAGGTGGAAACTGCTTTGCAATCCACATGCATTTGCCTCCCAGAGGCTCACACCCTTCCCTGCCCCCACTCCCAGCTAGACACTTTTTAATTTTAAAAGATATAAAGGGTTTATTTTAGCTGATAGTTCTGGAGGGCTAGAGTCCATCATGGCAGATTAGAAATGGTCACAGTCAAGGAAGGAACACACACACACACACACACACACACACACACACACACACACACACACACATACACACACGCACACGCACACACCAGGAGCAGGAAGCCGGCTGATCACATTTTCATCTACACACAGGAAGCGAAGCCCAGCTAGAGTGTACCCTTTGTTTTAAGTGTACAATGGCAGTAAATTTTACCCTGTGTGTAGAGGCAAAACACCAACATTTTTCCATCTTACATTTCCCTCTGTTCCCACTTGTAAGGTCACAGATGCACTGGGTATCAGTATATACTCATCGCCCCAGGGAAAGACACCAAAAAGCTTTCCTGACAATGCCTTTTGCAGCTGGGTCCCATATGGAGGGGTGGGGTGGGTCAAGATGCTGGAGAGTAACAGAAATTGCTTAGTCAGCAACTGTAGATTACAGGGGAGGTAAAATGTAAACAGTCTGGTACCCAGGGGGGCAGGGCAGCCAGCTCTGAGAGCCTTCACAGGAACCAGGAATCCTGGTTCCAGGTAGGAGTTAACAGTTGTCTCCTTAGTGCCAGTAGTGTGGCCGCGGCCTAGAAAGACACACTTGCTGACTCAGGGCAGAATTAATATCAATTGAATTTATTACAAGTTACTAAGCTCCAAGGCACATTACAGTGTTCTGTTAACTACAGAAATGTATAAAGGACAAACAGAGCAAGTTCTCCATGTCTAGCTTTTCGCTCTACTGTTCAAAAGCATCCGTGCATCAATAATAAAGCTGAAACAAAACGACACGTGAAGATCCAACACATTCAGGTCAGTAGGAAACAAACCAAAACATTTTCCCCCCTCACAAACTTGCAACAAAAAACACCCATCCCCTCCCAACACCCCCCCTCTTACCATTTTGCAAACAAAACAGGAAAACAGAACAGAACAAAATTAAGTGAAGACTTCAACACTTGGGGCTGTTTAGAGAAGCTTTCACCATTGTATAGCATCAATTTTTTTTCTTTTTTTCTTTTTTCTTTTTTTTTCTTTTTTTTTTTTTAGGCAGCAACACTGGCCTTGGTAAAAAACAAAAACAAAATCTTTTTCTTTTGTGTGTTTTTCCTTTCAGAGTGCAGAACATTTACAAAAATACAAACCAGCAGCAGTCGTTGCTAAGGGCTATTAATGCTGTACCTAGGCAAACACTCTGCCACCCAATAAATGCTAACGAATATGATGCAAATGACCCAATCAATATTATACTGCTTAACACAACCAGCTCATCCTTCAAATGAAGAAGTTACATACCTGTTTCAAAATATAGAAACATACGACGAAAATAATGTCTATACATAAGACTAACTTTTTGCAGTTATATTCACAATTCTACATCTTGGTGGGAAGGGAAATGGAGGCAGGTGGGGGGAAGGGCCCTCTAGATTGAAGAGGGGGGTGGTCTAGGGCAAAAGAGGTCGCTGCCCGCCCCGGCGGTTCAAGGGTCTCTCTCTTTTTTCACTTTAACATCCCCAGCTAAGATAGTTGCGATTTCGCCCTGCATGAAGGCCCAAGGTACATTAGACCCGACTAGGGGGCATTTCTCTCCGCTGGGGCAATACACCTCACCTGTCGCCCCCTGGGCTTTGATACTCTCTCTAGAACAAGGGAAACAAAATTTGTGGCTAGGGACGGACGGGCACTGAACGAAATGAGTGTCCTCCAAACGTTCGTGGCAAATGGTACAGCACAGGGGTCCGCTGTTGGCCATAGGGGAATCCGGAATGTTTTGGGGGTGCACTTGGTCCATGCCCGGGTGGGCGCTAGGCGGCGGGGGCGCCACCTGTAAATTCAGGTCCCCATTGCGTGATGCCAGGCGACGTTGCCCCGGCACGGAGGCGGGCGACACCGGGCTGCTGCTGTTTCGCCTAGCAGATGCAGTGGTAGAGTGCACTGAACTGCCGTCCTTGGGCGAATGCGCTGTGCCCAGAGTGTCTGCCACTGACATGAGCGCGGCCATGGGGGACGGACCGTTCTGGGGGGCTGACTCCGGCGGGGTGGTCCGATTGGAATGAGGTCCCAGAGGTGGAGGGGGCGGGGGCGGTCCCCCTGCTGCATGCCCGGGCGCCGCAAAGCCTCCGGCGGACATAGTGAGCTTCAACGCCTCGCTCTGGTTTGCCATCCACTGCTGCCTCTGCTGCTCCTCGCCGATCTTCAGTGCGCTTTCAGCTGAATCCGGAGGCTCCGGGGATGCCTTCCTTTTGCGCAGGTTGGAGGTTGCACCCCGGCCCGTGGGCGCCGCTGGCGGCAAGGCTCCAGTTCCTGGAGGTGCACTGGGGGCGCGGCTGAGGCTCACCAGTGCCGTGGGTAGCATGGGACAGCTGGCATCTATGTAGGGCTGGGGCAGCATGTCGGCGCCGGGCACGCCCTCCTTGAAGAAGCGCACAGCCTCGGGCAGCAGGTCCCCAAGGAGGCGCCAGTCGCCCGAGCCATGCTTCTTCTCGTACTCCAGGTACTTAAAGCCGGAGGACAGACCCCTGCCAAAGTCTTTCATGCAATCCTGGTACATCTGTTTGGCCACCCCGGACGCGCTGGAGTACACGTTGCCCGAGCCCGTGGGATACTCAATGAACAGCTTCAGCTCATAGTCCATGCCGGGCTTGGAGACGGCGTCGAAGGCGAAGACGCGACCCAGCAGCGAGTGGTCCTTCTTGAAGCGCACCTCGTAGGGCGTGCAGCCAGCCAGCGTGAGCAGCGTGTCGCGGACCATCTTGGGCTTGTTGGCCCACTCCTCCGCACGGTTGCGCAGGCTCTCGCTCAGCTCGGCCAAGGCCTCGGCGTTGCGCTGCTTCTCCTTCAGCTCACGCTCCTGGTCCGTACTGGACACCGAACCAGGCCTCTTGCCGCCGGCACCCACGCCCACCTCTGCCACCGTGGACGAGGTGGAAGACGGCGCGGAGGACACGCTGGCCGACACACCCGGGGCAGCCCCGAGACAGGCGGGCCCCCCGGGCGCACCGGGCGGCGCTGGCGTTGGGGGTCCTCGGCTGCCCCCCAAGCCGTGGGGCGGAGGCAACACCGCCGCGCTGGCCGGGCCGTTAAGCAGCGTCTGCGGCAATAGGTTTGGGGGCACCGTGAGCTGGGGTCCGCCGCCACCCCCCGGGTTGGGTAGCCCGGTCACCAACCCACTATGGGTCCCACGCCGAGAAGCCACCGATGTTGCCGCTGAGGACGAGTTGGGGCTCTGGCGGTTCAGCTCCGGGGGACCCTCCTCGGTGGCGGGCTTAGGGAAGCCGTTAGGACCTCCCAGGCCGTTGGGCAGCCGAGCAGCGTGGCTGCCGCTCCCCAGACTCACCGGGGGCGGCGGATACTCGAAACGGCTGCGTTGCTCCACCGCAGCGGCGGCGGCGGCGGCGGCGGCGGCGGCTGCGTTCAGGCCGTAGCGTTCCAGGGCGGACGGGGCGGCCAACACTGCGGGCTTGGTGGAACCATCGACGTGGTTGAGCTGCTGCTGCTGCTGCTGCTGCTGCTGCTGCTGCTGCTGCTGCTGTTGCTGCTGCTGCTGCTGCGCCGCGGCAGCTGCCGCCGCCGCTTCCTTGGCGGACAAGGCCACTGTCTTGACCCCGACGGGCGGCGGCGGCCCGGGGGAGCGGCCGTCTTGGAAGCAGCCGTGCGCCCGCTTCAGCTGGCGTGCGGTCTCGATCACGAATTCTATGCGGTCGGCGCCTTCGTAATTGACGCAACCGCGGCACACGGGTTCGGAGAAGTCCCAGATCATGGCCCAGGGCATGCGAGGCAGGTCACACAGGTAGCAAGACTGTCTTCGGGACGAGGACACCTGCGCCGCCGACATGATGCCAGCCTCGGGGAAGGTAGGCCCCCGCCCGGGCTGCCTCTGTGGCGCCTTCTCCACCGGGAAGACTGGCTGGCTGAGGAAGGAGTCCGGCTGCGGAGGAGGGGGGCGGGGGGTCGAGAAAGTTCTGCCCCGGGGGCTGGAGGGAGAGCGAGTCTCCACTGCGGGCGCAGCGCCTCTCCGTGGGGGCTCCACCGCCCGGGCGGCCGACGGGTTCTGCACGCTCCTCGCCCCCACCTCCTACTGCGGCTGTCTGGTCCGGAGAAGAGCACTAGGAGCCTTCTTCCTGGTGCGGCGGATCAGGGCTGGAAGCTCCGGGCCTGGGGGGGGAGGGGGCTAGGGTGTCCGGGGCCGGCCGCCAGTGGCCTCTCGGCCCCCTCCCCGGAGTGATTGAAGCGTGGAAGGGGGGTCCCCCTACGCTCTGAGTCCTCTCTACGCCAGGCGCCCCGGGGAGAGGGTTGTGCCACCCGGTGCCCAGGTCCAATCCTTGCTGAAGCCGCCGATTCCCCGGGAGGGCCGTGGGGAGGAGGTGGCCGCCAAGAGGAGAGTTTCCCCCGCCGCAGCGTCAGCCGTGGCGCGCTGGCGGCGCCTGGGTTTGCACGCCGGAGGGAGCAGCCGCGGCCCCCGTTTCCAAGACCCACGAGAGCAGAGGAGAGGAGCGCACGCACGCACGCAGGCTCCCACCGCCCCCTGGCCTGGCCAGCTCTCCGGTCACAGAGGCTGGCGGCGCTCACGTTGGCTGCAGGGCGCTCGCTCGGCGCCTCCACCCGGGTCGCATCCCTTCCCGCTCGTGCTCGCCTGGAATGTGGGGTTGTGATTGTTACTCTACGTTCCGGAGGCGCGTCTCAGCGCTCCAGCTCGGGCTGCGGCTCGCGCTGTCCCCGGCTTGGCCGCGCGGGATGCCGCCCGGGCGGAGCGCTGACGTCACCGCCATGCTCTGCACCAGTCCCCCAACCCCCCCCCCTTTACACTTCCTCTGTCTGTGGAGCCCACTTGTTGCTCGCGAAAGGCGCATGCGCGGCAGGATGCCCAGATTCCTCCCTGTCGGCCCCTCCTCCGCGCCTCCGCCCTCCCCTTCCCCCCCCCCCCCCCTCGGCGGTGTGTGTACCACAGCTGAGGCCCGGCGAGCTAATGCTGCAAGTCCTGGGCTGGTTGGTGTGTGTGTGTGTGTGTGTGTGTGTGTGTGTGTGTGTGTATGTGTGTAAGTAACAGACGATGACCTTTGCTTTCCCTGCCTGGCTTTTCCCAAGTCGAAAAAAAAAATTTAAGAGCCACGAGTGTTGTTTCCGATACCCGTTCCCCACCCCACCAAACCCCAGCCAATAAAATTAAATGCCCTGTTTGACAGTTTCACTTTAAATTTCATATAAGGTATTACCTATTTGATCTGCGATGGGAGCTCCCTCCCCCGTTAATGTTTCATTTCTTGCCACCAGTGGCCCAAACACCTGCAGAATTAGCCCTTCTCCAATCTTCCAGAAATTACCTTTTAGATTTGCCTTTGCGACCGGGCCTGGGAATCAATCGGAGTTGCGAGGATGTCGCTAAATGAGCCGCCCCTCCCCTTGGCCGAACTCTATAAGAATTTTTGGCTATGAGCTATGAGCACTCTGAGGCCTTTAGGGAAAACAGTCAGCTGGCTACATACAGCTGCAATTAAGGGCAGGGAATGAACGGGGAGTGAAGAATTTGCCAAACAGGTGAGTGTGACTTTTCTGGGTTTCATAAAAGGGGGCAGCATTTAATAATATTGATTGCTAGAGCTGAGGACTGTAGCTCAAGGAGGGAGCGTTTGTTCAGGATCACTGAGGCCCTAAACTCAGTCCTTAGACCCATAAATAAATAGAGCATAGACGGTTTTGAAAGTTCCTTCTGGGTGCTGTGATTTAATCCCACACTGCCCCAGTACGCGCTGGGAGGTCATGGTTTCTTCTCCCTTGTAAGATCACTGCTCATCATTACTGCTCATTGTGGAAACAGATAGGGCTGGTCTTAACTCTGGCTGGAGCATTTCTGCCGGTTCTCCTGTTTATTAAGTTTGCTTTTTTCTTATGTAAATTAAGATAATCCCTGTGGAAGGCTGGTGGAGGGGAAGTGATTTGATGGGGCTGGATTCTGCCTACAGGGTTGGAATTTCCTCACTATTACTACTGGCTTTGTAACCTTGAGCTCTATTTATATAATCCGTTTTTCTTCTGCAAAATGGAACTCTGTCCCCCAGCTTGATGGGTTGTTGAAGGTTTCAGTTTGTTTCTTGGCACCACGACAAGTGACTTTGAGACTGGCAATGGGATAGGTACTGGGCAAGAGGCTCCTTTGCATCAACCTTAGTATTATTGTCATTATAATGCAGAGACATAACACGAAGCCATATTTACATCACCAAATCCTTAATGTGTTTCTACAAAGTATATTCTATTCCATTTTACAGACTAGGAAAATAAAGAGATTGAAATAACTTGTCTGCAACTGCTGCAGCTGGCTTGGGATTTAATGCAGTAAATTTGATTTGAGAGGTGATGCATACGTGCTAAGGCACCTGAGCTGGTGTAGGGTACTCGAGTTTTCCATTAGCACCCCAGTTTTTGTTACATACAACTTGTATATAAAGTACTGTGCAAATGCACCTTCATAGTGAGCCCCTAGCATCCCCTTCCAGACTGTACTACCGAAGTATTGCACATAGACAAGCTGCGACAGTATCACTGCAGCAGACTGAAGTATAAATGCACCATACAGTATGGAGAGCACATTATTGCATTCACGGGAAACTGCCAGTGTTGGGTACTAGTATCGATAAAGCTATTGAAACTGTCACTGGCGAAACTGTCACTGGCTTCCCTGTGAACGTGTTAGAGTGCATAAGGCATTGTGATCATTATTTATGATCACTGTTACAGTCAGTTGAAGCGACAAAAAATACTTGTATTTTGACATTTGATCTCCAGCAGCTAGTCAGCATTTCCCAGCATCTAGTTCTTCATTCTGGGTTCCAAGTGCAAAGAGAAATGGAGCTTGTAAGGATAAGGAGAAAGGGAGGAAGAAGAGCCCCGTAGGGAGCCTCTCTTTCATCTCAGAGCAACCCAGTTTCTGGTTTTGCAAAAACAGCGAGCTCACTGTGTGCTGCAGGGCAGTAATAAACTTTGCCTGGCTAGCTGGCTTGAAGCAGAGGCTTGTGCATAGAGCCTCTCAGGGAGTGCTTCCTCACCCTTGGACTTCTGCCTCTTCATGCCACACCTACCCTTGAGTGAGTCAAAACACAGGGCTCAACAATCCCGACCAGCCTGAGACTCTGAACTTTGGCTTGGCTGGATGACCCATTTCTTTACATTATTTATTTTTCTCTTTATTAAGCCAAAAATGCACCGGGTGGTGGTGGCACAGGCCTTTAATCCCAGCACTGGGATGCAGAGGCAGGTGGATCTCTGTGAGTTTGAGGCCAGCCTGGTCTATCTACGTAGTGCGTTCCCAGACAGCCAGGGCTGTTACACAGAGAAACTCTGTCTCAAAAAAACCAAACAACCAAACCAAAATAAAATAAAAAATAAAAAAACTTTAGAAATAGCAGCTTAGCCATAACCCTCCAGCCAGGCAGGTAGAGAAAGTTGAGTTCCATGTCACAGTGTTATGTTCAGTGTACATCTCCTGTCTCTGTCTTCACTTTTACTAAAGACAGACAGACAGACACACACACACACACACACACACACACACACACACACACACACCAACGAGCATAGTGAGCTGGACATCAGCATGCATTTAAACAGAATCCCATGACAGCCCACAGCCTCATAACCCTTTTACTTAAAAATCACGACTCTCTATACCCCCTCAAAAAGAATCCCCATCGTTCTTGGTGATAAATTGCTTAACTGCTTGTCTCAGACGGCCCTGTTTGGGGATGCATCAGCGATTCCGGAGGTGAGAACTCCAGTGTTTGGGGATACTTTCCTCTGCTCCTGCAGCAAGCAATACTGTGATCTCTTGGGAAGAACTGATCAAGGGAGGTGTGAAGTGGTGAGGCAGAGACACAGAACTCTGGTGCTGTGTTCTGGGGTGCACCAGCCGCAGAGACTTAGGTCCGAAATGCTAACCCTAACTCCACAAAGCGAAGCTCCATGTTAATAGCTGTCTTTCTCCTCGGCTAGCCATCTGAGATAGCATCTTCAGAGAGCCCTGTTGTAAACTGGAGCAAAAGGTCAGCTTTCCACTTGGCCTTTCCTGAGCAACATCGCCCCGTGTGAGGGGTGTGAAGGTTGCCAAGATCTTCAGCTCTTGTATGCATCTCAGCGACTCCTGCCCGCCCTCAACAGCCCCCACAGTTTGCAACCGAAATGGAACGGGGGAGGGGGGCAGGGGTGCTCTTGGCCTGCTGGCTCTCCAGGCCGAGGCTGAACCTCGCGTCACCCCGCTGCAACGCGCGCCGCCAAGCGCTCCGCAGAGAGAAAAGCCTTTTTTGGTAACACACAGCCGGGCAGTAAGCAGGGCCCGTTCTTTGGCCTGCGGGAGCCGCTTAAAGAGTAGATGAAAACAAACGTGTGGGTTGGGCCCTCCTTTGGCCTTGTGGAGGCCTGGGATCGCCTTGCACCAGGAACCCCAGGGGTGCGGTCAGTTACTGAGCCTTGCAGACCCGAGCAAAGGGGCTTGGGGGGCTGGAGGCTGCTAGGTGATTTACACATTTAGTCCCCGGTCGGATCCGTGGCGGAAGTGTCTGCCTTCCCCTAAAGGATTAATCCTGGTATTAAAAAAATAAAAAGCACCGAGTAAGGCCAGGGCATAGGGTTACACAAGAACCACTAGAGCATGAAATCCCAGGAACAACGTGATTCGCCGAGAAGCCCTGGGGAGCTGAACCGACACCGCCCGCCAAGACCTGCCCAGCCTCGGGCGCATGGGCAAGGCCGGCACTCTGAGCGAAACGAGGGAGAAGGCAGGGGAGGGCGGGCATCAGTGGTTGGGGTTGGCACAGTGGCGGAAAGAACGATCCGGTCTCTGGCTGTTTTCTTCCTGGAGGGGCGGAGATCAGGGAGGGGAAGAAGGGCGCAGGAGTGGGGGTAGTCGAGTCTAGTTCCTGCCTCTCGTCATCCTCTTCTTGCCAGCGTGCCAGGGCGGGGGGTGGGGTGGGGTGGGGAGCCAGCACTGCCCTCAGCAAACGCTGGTGTGTTTTTCACTGTCCCCAGCCCCCCCAAGTCCCGGAATGAGCTGTCCAGGGAAACGGGCCTAGAGGAGAAAGGGGTGGAAGCGCCAGACAAGGGTGCTATTCATTGATTCAGCTAGAACAAATATTCAAACGCTCAATAAGGGAGCTTGAGTGGAAGGAAGGCCTGGAGTTGGCCGGGACGTCGTCGAGGTGGCTGGTGGCCGTGAAGACCACAGGTGTGCCTATCCCTAGCCCTCCACTCCCATCTGTGAGCCTGGACCTCAAAGGGAGGTTCCCGCCAGTCTACAATAATCAGGGGATTTCCACAGCCAGCCTTGGGCACTTACAGGCAGGGCAGACAGAAGGTGTGGTCACAGGGCAGGAGGTTCCTCCCGGGACCTGCCTACGGGGCAGCCATCACTTCTTGCCTTGATTTGGGTCCTTGGACTAGGGCTTCAAATACTTTGACCTGCCTGTGCCGAGTGGTTCAACCTGTGACTCAGGACAGAGAGAAAAAGGGGCGGGTACTGGGTACATATTTATATTATGCTGTTCACCTTGGACTTGGCTGACCTTGAGCAAATCATTTGCACTTCAGGTTCTGAGTAAAACTGAAATAATTTCTCCACTTCCTTTGCCTGCTTCATTGGTCTGATGTAGATGACAACGCATTATAATATGTTTAATACAATGTAAGGGATTATTAACAATAACCGACATTTGTCAAGGGCTCCAAAGTGCATTCCCAGACATTATCTCACCAAGCTTCACACAAGCCTGTGAGGCAGGTGTGACTTTCACCCGCCTTTTTCGCAGGTGAGGAAGGCTGGGTCAAAGGTGGTCCAGAGTTAGCAAAAACAAAAACAAAGCAGGCTACCTGTGCTGTAAAACTGGCATTCACTTTTACCTTAAGGGCTGCTGGCCCTTTAGGGGTTCCAGATGCTGCTAAGAAACTGAAACAAGAAGGTAAAGCCCTCTGCCCGCAGGAATTTACAGGTTAAAGCCACAACTGTCCCAGTAGGCTGCAAGGTTGTGCATAAATCAGCACAGGTTGTTTGGGGAGTTCAAAATCAATCACTACCGAGCTTTGAGCAAAACTGAGTAGCCACTGTTTCCTGGCAATCCCCAAAAACCATTCTTTTATGTCTTTGGTTTTCTGTGCCCTGGCCCCAGGCAGAGGTGACAGAGGAGTATCTGAAGTGCTAGTCTCTGCTGAAAGGATGAGGAAGCTTCTCCAGTCGCCCTCAAGACATTTAAAAATGTACACATCTAGGACTGAAGAATGGCGAGGCCTTGCCCAGCAGCACATGCAGGGCCCTGAGTTGGATCCCCAGCAGTGACTAAAAGGGAAAAACGTTGAAGAAGAGCCCAATGAACCACAGAGGGGAAGGAAGAAAATAGGGAGCATGGATTTTTATTGTGGCAAAGGTCTCTTTCTAGACCTGGAGGTTGTATCACATAACTAACCCCCTTTGTTCTCACCTAAGTGAGCTGAAACTTGGCTGCCCCCATGGCCTGGAGGGTTTCAGCATATCCGCCCCCTGCCCTTCATTCAGTTTTTCAGTGATTCAGAGAGCACTCTCCTGCCCCTCGCTGAGGATAGACCCTAGGACCTGGAGCGTGCTAAGCATCACTCTCTATGTCCAAGTGAGCGAGTGTCATCTTTAACCCCTTTTCTATTTTGATGCTGGGTCCTGAGAAGTTGTCCAGCCTGGTTTTGAACTCATTCTGTAGCCCAGACAGGTTTTGAACTTGTGGTCCTTCTGCCTCAGCTTCCACAGTGGCTGTCTGTGGACCGATCGGGCCTGGTTCTTAGCACTTTCTGTCCCAGTGAAGAAGATGAAATAAACCAGAGTGGGTCCAGCCCGGAATGGAGACGCTTCCATTTTCTCCTAGGTGTCCTGGTTTGCTGATGCAGTGAGCCCCCAAAGTCGTAAGGGGCAGCAGTGCTGCTCCAGACTCCCGGCAGCGGCATACTGACTCGGAGGCAATCTGTTTATTCTCTGGAGCTTTGGTTTCTCACCTGTCAAACGTCCATCTTAAATCATGTTTTTCCTCCAGAGCCTCCCGGTGAGATCCTGCCCGCAGTGCCGAGGCCTGGAGGGCTGTAAAAGAGGCCAGTCCTGACCTAGATCTCTCCCAGCACTGAACCACTTCCAGGTAAAAGAGGAAAGCCAGGCCTGATGCTCTTTGTCCTGTCCTTTGGAAGGTATCCTCTAGGTGACCAGCCTAGCACCTCTGTGTTGGTGTGACAGATACATAAGCAATGACTACCTCTCAGCCTAGGAGCTGGAGCAAGACAATAATAGCACACTTGGGCCCTTTCTTCTGGGTTCTCCTAAAGAGGCCAGGATTTCATTTCTCCCTCCCCAATTCCTGGTGCATTCCTGTGTGTGTGTGTGTGTGTGTGTGTGTGTGTGTGTGTGTGTGTGTGTGTTGGGGGGTGACCATGAGGACTCAACGCTGTTAAAGATTTGGTGTTTTTATCTTTTGTTGTTGTTGTTTGGGCGCATTTGGGGAAAAAAAAAGAGGCAATGACCCCCTCTTTAGAAAACTAGGCAGGAAGTGTGCCGGCCTGAGTGGCAGGGACTAAGGGTGTAATGACAAGTTTTTGTTCAACATTTTCATGTAATCAAAGCCAAAGGAAAGTGAGCCTGGCCCTGGCTTTTTGGATGGGGCAGACCAGAGCTGCCTGTATGTTGGGGCTGGAAGGCCAGCAGTGAGGAATGGATCTGGTTTTCAGCGAAGAGGCGGAGTGCCCACCGTTCATCTTATTTTTACATTTCCAAAAGGTAGCCTATCCTTCATCTTTTATTCGGCACCATTGGGCTCTCCTTGGTGACATTTCCCAGCCGTGCGCAGACTTCTAGGCACTGATTTACCTTCCCGCCCACTCTCTTCCCCCTTCCCACTTTTACACATTGCCGGTTTCTGCCTGGTTGCTCACACAATGTCCCCGCTGCAACATCCAGAGCCAGCTTTCTTGCCTCCGGAGTTTCGATCCCAGCGACTTCCGACTCCGCCAAATAGTCTCTCCTTTTGTTTTGCCCAGAGCCTGGTTTTCCCCATTATGCTTTATAATAAGCTCTACAGCGACCGCCCCAACTCTAGGCTTTCTCTAACACTGCCTCGGTTTCCCTTTCTCGCAAGCAGGTTCTGCGCACACTCGCTGGGGGGATGGGGTTGTAGCGCCTAGAGCACAGCTTTGCAGATGGTCCGAAACGGCGGCGCGCACGGGGTTTCTCTCTCCTCCCCTCCTTTGAGCCTTCGGTGGCCCAGTGACGTGCCCTGGGCACCAGGGACTGGCAGCAAGAAAGGATCCACTGTCTACTCACATACTTAAGGGCAGGAAACCTGACCCACCCCTAAACCACTGGTCCGGGAGGAGGGGCACTTGCATTTCTCCCGGAGGGCGGGCCTCGCGGTGGTCCCCCCCATCTCACTCCTACCCCCCCCCCCATGCCCGCAGATTACCTCCCGCAGCCCCCTTCACCTACGCTTCCCAAGAACAGATTGTTTATCAGGACGGGCAGCCAAGAAGCCTACTCCTGTTTCTGGCCTCTGCCAAAGATTAATCACACTTGGGAACCTCACAAAACTTGACTGGTGGGGCGGGGCCGCGAGAGGGGGAGTAGTTTAAAAGGGAAGACCAATGAATTCGACATTTGACATTTGACAAGCTGACCAAATGGAGCTACCGACACCTCTTTCCTTCTCCCCTCGAAGGACTGAATTGTATCATTCCCACCCCCTCTCCCCCACCCCCTCTTTTTCTCCGAGTCCCCCTCCTCTTTCAACTTCAGATTTGATGCTTTCATAGTACTGACTTGCTTTTAATTCTTATTAACATTCTCAGCTGGTGTGTGTGTGTGTGTGTGTGTGTGTGTGTGTGTGCGCGCGCGTGCGCGCACTGGGACCTGGCAAAACACACTCACAAACTGGACTGCCTGACAAATCCTTTCTTTTCATCCTTCTCTTTGAAATGACATCAAGATGGACTGGGGGGGGGGGTTGCTGGGGGATGGAGGAGAAGGCATGGAAAAAGGGGGGAGGGAGGAGTAATTTATGTGCTTTTCTAAGACGGCTAGTAAAATTCCTAAGGGAGAACGAATACCAAAATTGACTGTCTTGGTGGATTTAGACCCAGTCGTCAGGGTGAATCATGTCAGGGCTTTGCCCTGGACCTGCAGCCTGGAAGAGGGGACAGGCGAGGAAAGCCTCCCAGTGGCTGGGAGGAGCCTTTCTGAACCGGGGAAGGGATGGCTGTTTTCTCCCATTGCAAGATGAATTTTTTTAAAGGCTCTGATAAAGAAGAGCAAGGGATAGAAAACTCTCTATTAAACATGACCCCCTAAGGGAAGGTGCAAACCCATTTGATCCCAGATAGAGATATCTCCATCCCAGGTTCCCCCTCCCCTTTGCTTTGCAACTCAGCAGACATCAGGTTAGCAAAAGGTAATAAATAGTCCTAGCACAGCAGGGTCTGGACTAGTGAAAACAGTTTACTGAAATTAATGGGTCTCACTTGAACCAAAACCTCCACTTCGGAATTAATGCCAGACATAGTTTTCCTGAACTCTATCCAGCCGCCTAAGCGGCAGACAATTTTTGGTCTATTTGTGCAGGAAATAAAGCCCAAGCCCTTGATCTCAGTGTAGATTTTCATGTAAAGAAAAAAAATTAGCACAGTGAAAAATGTGCCAGTTCCCACTTTCTGCCAGTAGAAGCCCGGGTGCTCTGGGTGCTCTTGGGTGGTGCATGGTCAAACTTAGCTGGTAAACTTTCCATTGAAAAAAAAAATCTCCCAATTCCCTCCCCATCTCTGGCTTCTGAGCCTTCACCGTGACATCTGAGAGATGCAAGAAAGCTCCAGAAACAGTTCAGCTTTCAGCAACAACCCCCTTCCCCACGGCTTAGAAAAGCTGGATGTGGACATTTTGTATTCCGTTTGCAAGACTCCCCCCACCACGTGAAGCTCCAAGCTTTCCATCCATCCAGCCCCCCCCCCCCCCCCCCGCCTATTCTCTACCGCACCCAGTACTTAGGGTGTCCCTGTTGCTCAAGCTGCATTTTATTTTTATTAATGTACTTTTTTTTAAGGTTGAAAGGCACATACACTATGTGTTCCCATCCAGTGGTTATGGGGTTATGGCAGGTACAGCGGGAACCCGCTGTCCGTATCTGAACCCACCCTAAGCCCCCATTATTGAGAAAAGCCCGATCGTGGGCAGCCGGTGTTCTGGTTCTCATTGTACAGTCCGCACTGGTGACACAGGACATGTGGAAAATTTTGAGAGCACTGCGGTGAATGGTGTGGAGGGGGGAGCAGGACCGGGGGGGGGGGGAGAGGGGGGAGGGAGTGAGTTACTTTTTAGCTTCCGCTAAGTACTTGGCAGCTCGCCAAGCCCGGAGGATTCTGGGAAGTGAAAACCTCCCCAGTATAAACTGCCAGCTTTAAGCAGCCCTGACAGTTCTGCTCCTTCCAAACTTGGCAGCCGTTCAAAGTGCTCTTTCATTTGAAATGCTGGAAGCCTGCCATGTGCAATGCAGATTTGCGGTGCCTGTGCGCAGAAGGAACTGATAAATGCCGTTGCAGTTGCCATGGGGACAGGAGGCTATCAGAATGGCCTTGTGATCCGCAGCCTCTCAACGCGGCAGGCTCTCCCGCCCGCCCGCCCGTCCGCCCGCCAGCCCCTCCTCCTTCTAGTCAGTGAGATGGTGAAATAAATGTTCTGGAAAAAGGTTAACCCTCCCGGCTCTGGCTTGCAAACTGAAAGGAGGTTAACCCCTTAAGACTTCCCTGGCCCTAAATGCTTGCCAACAACACAGAGCTGAACAGCATCTTTGGGGAGGGTTACCATTCCTCTCCCACCCCTGCGTCCTTCTGCTCCCCGGGAGGCTTTTCGAAAGCTGTGTTTTTAATAGAGCTTTTCAGCAAGCCCAAGTGTAAGGCTTTGAGTCATCAAAACCCGGATGTAAACACAGCAGCCCTACATTCTGCACAGTTTGCGTGTATTTTATCTTTTTAATAATATTTAGCTGGCAACTTAAAACTGCAAGCATGCCAGATATTTTAGCCAGCCGCTTACATCATGCTGCCTCCATCTTAGGGAGAGTAGTTGCCGGTCCTTGCCTTGTTTCTCAGGTCCCCGCCCCCCACTGCAGGCAATCTGGGTCCTTCTGAAGGCATCTTGTTGCAGCTTAGCAAATCCAGTCCCTTAGAACATGACATCAGCTTGGGCAACAAAGATAGAGGACAGGTTCCTGTCAGAGACAAAACATTGGGTGAGTCAAGGTGAAAGAGATCTGTCATTTATGCTGCAATTTCAGGTGACTTCGGTGAGGGTGCACTAGCCCCGATAATCACCCCCCCCCCCCCCAATCTTGCACAAACTGCCATTTGAAACACAGCCTGATTCAATGTACAAAAACAAAACAGTGTGTTCAAGATCTGGTATATTTTCAGGTCTGTAATGCCAACTCTCCGGGTGGCCTGTTTAATGGGGGAAAAAAAATTAAATCCCCAGCCAAGGCCTATGGAAACCAAAGAGGGTTAGTGATTTATTTACACTGGGGTGGAAGGGGTGAGCAGTATTTCTTTTTTTGCTCACTATTTCCTGAAGGCTTCCTAGACATAAACCTTTGTTAACATCCCAGAAAGGGGACATATTTTGGTCTGTGGTTTTCAATATTTTCTGCTAAATATATTCCAGTGAACTGTTTACCCAGGGTTTCAGCTTTCAGATCTTTATGTACTTGTAACACCTTGAGGCCATTCCTGGGTGGGATGGGGATGGTGGATGTTCATTAAAGAGGACTTTGCATGCTGGGCGTTGAGGCACAGGGGAGGGTTGTACTTAGGTCTGTCTGTATAACGAGGTTTCAAGTGGAGGTTAAGAGTCAGAGACCTTTTTGGTGTCAAGTGTGGGAAGACTACTACAGAATGTGGGGCCAATTTAAGTATTTATTCCTACATGTACACTGCCAGGGAAGCCCACACAGGCCAAAGACTAGATGGGTCCTGTTTGGTGAGACTTACCTGCAATGCCTTTGAACATGACTCTAGGTGTCTGCTCATGATTACCTTTGCCGTTTTTTTTTTTTTTGTTTTTTTGTTTTGTTTTGTTTTGTTTTTTATGGGGGGAGGGGTCAGGGCCACGTATTGGATCTCAATGGAATTTTCCCGTTCCTGAATACCCCCTTCCAAATAAATTATCAATAAAAAGTCATCTGCTTCACCTTGCTAGCAGATTTAGAATCGAAGGGCTAGTGTTCAAACACAATTTTAAGGAGCAATTGGCTGCTGAGACATCTCAAGATGGTTCTGGCTTTGAATTACGCTGGAGCTGAGGAAGAAATCAGGTGATTCAGACCCCCCCTTTCCCCAGACGGCCCAGGCAGCTGGGCTGGGTTTTTGGCTCCTGCAGCTGCTAAGCTTTGGCAAGCTAAGAGCATACTCGTGGTGGTGATTCCTTTCCCAGGCTGACCGACATGTTTCTGTACTGAATGCAGCCATGTTTCCTGACTCTGCATGAATCAGAGACTGTATTTTTAACTCGGAGCTGCTGGGGATAGTTTTAGGCTGCAAGCAGATCCTGCTATGTCCTGTCATCAGGGTCCAGAGGTAAAGAGTCTGTCTGAAGTCCTTGTCACTGACAGTTTGGATGTCTTCACATTATCATCCTGACAGCCACAGCGAGTTGTCCCAACAGGCGAAAGGGTACCATGTTCACCCTTCCACGTTGCCCTTCCTAAGTCCTCGTGATGTTTGCTTATTTGCTGGCTTCTGGGAGAAGAGTTGCAAAAGCCAGTTTGGAGTCCCAAAGTACCTTCCCAGATAAGGCAAGTGCCAGGATTCCCAAAAACCTTGACACAATACTCTACCCTGCTCTTCAAGAGCAACCCCAGAGGGCAGCCTGTGGTGTGGCCTCTGTTATTATACCAGGGGGAGCCAGGTCCCAGAAATCCATGGATCAGGAGGGCCTGTGGGGTTAGTTCAGGAGTGTCTAGGGGAACAATTCCCTTTTGTTACGTTGTCCGCCATGTGACCAAAATGCTGCCAGCTAATTTTAACCCCACCAAAGCACTGCTATAAAACAAACAAACAAACAGACAAAAAAAACCCTCTATCTTGCATCTGGAGAGAGACTCTGTGGCTGGATAAAAGCTTTCTCAGCCTGTGTTCTTCCTGTTTCACTTTCCAAACTTGCATTATCGGTAACCTGAAAAATGATGAGTTTCACCAAATTCCTGGATATTGCACAAGAGGACAATGAGGCTATTTCGGGGGTTGTGAGTGTATCTGGCACAGACCCCGGAAGCCATTGTTTTCTGGAGGGAGAATGTTTTAAGATTTCCTGGTGCTTTCCTTTCTAGGGTCTCAAGGGCTCAGGGGATCCTGTCAGGGGTGAGGGCAAGGAAGGACAGCTCCCGCGGGAAACCCTGTGGACTGTATTCTGAAAGGACCAGGAGAGGAAGCAGGTGGTTAGACCACTGGAGTGGGCAAAGGGGAGCCAACGGGGGCATATTTGGCAATGGGAATGACAGCAGAAGGGGATGAAAGACGTACACTTCACGATACAGCTGTTTGGCATGACTGGCTCCAGGGACAGAGGCCACCTCCTCTTCATACTCACCGTCAGGCCCGGGAGTTGATGGAAGACTGCAGAAGGCTCCTCTTCTCTTTGGAGAATGGAGTCCCTCATCCTTGTCCCGACCAGGCCCAGCCCTGCTGAGCTGCTAAGATGGAACACATTCATTCGGGATAGTAGGGCTGTAGATGAGGATGGACTCCCAAATCATACCCACGGCTCTCCGTTGTTGCTGTGCGTCGGGGTGGCCGTCAGTCCTAGTAAAAAGGCACAGAGTCTCAAAATCCGGACCAACCAGCCAGCATGGAGCCAGGCAGCCAGCCACTGCCACCATTCTAAAGGCAAGTAGAAAAGTAACTTCCATTAGCCTGAGGGTCCACCCTGCAGCCCCGGATGATAATATCAGAAGCTCCAGCACCCCCTTCCCTGCCAGCCCATGATAACAGTTGTGCTAACAGCAGCTGAGGGCCTCAGCTGCCGAAAAAAGCCATTTGCTCTGCTCTACCCTGCCTGGCCAACATCTCCATATTTAAAGGACTCTCTCTAGTGAGGCTCCCAGGCCCCTTGCCTCGCCTGAATCCACAGGCAGGTACACCATTTTGGCGAGGGCAGGGAATTTACAAGGAGACTGACACTCCCTTTTCTGCCAGTAACAAACCTATAGTCACCTTCCAGGAGTAATCCAGAGCCCTAGGCAACTTAAGGGTGTGTGTGTGTGGGGTGTGTGTGTGTGTGTAGAGCAATGAATTTGTCAGGCTTACTTACGTAGAGGGCACGGGTAAAAAAGATTATTTACATGAGTGTGGGTGACCCCCAAACAGCTGTGTCACTGCAAAGCCCCACCGCACCATGGAAACTGCGTCACGGGGTGTCCCACTTTCAACTCACCTTCCATTTCCTAGGTCCTCTAGCATATCACAAGATCACTCCTACCATCTTGCTGTTTTTGAGACCAGGTTTTCCTCTGGAGGTTCCTGCCTCAGCCTTTCAGACTCTGAATTCCAAAATTTGCACCGCTGAGTCCTGAAGGGGGCACATCTCCACATGAAGGTTCTGTTTACTGTGTTGTTTCACAGACTTGTATTTTTGTTTGCATTCTGTTCTGTTAAGGATTCAACCCAGGGCTTCGGGCATGCTGGGAGAGGCCACCATAGGGCTACATTTCTCAGCCCCAAAGACTTGCTTCGTGCAAGATGTTGTGCTTCTTTTTGTTTTTGTTTTGTTTTTTGTTTTTCTGAGACAGGGTTTCTCTGTGTAGCTTTGCTCCTTTCCTGGATCTTTCTCTGTAGCCCAGGCTGGCCTCGAACTCACTGAGATCCGCCTGGCTCTGCCTCCCGAGTGCTGGGATTAAAGAAAGGCATGTGCCACCACCGTCCGGCAAGATGTGCTTTTTAATTAAAAAGCCCAGAGCAGTCCCAGAAAACCTGAGTTTAATTCCAGTACCCACATCAAATGGCTCTCAACTGTCTAAGAAATGCCTCCGTCCTCTGGCCTGTGTTGGCAGCATGTATACTCACACACACATACCTACCCACCCACGGACACAAATGCACATAACTAATACATCTTAAAAAACAAACAAACAAACAAACGAACAAACCCAGAGCTCATTAATAACTGGAAATATGTTTTGAATCTTCCCAAAGAAATATTTGAATTTCACATTTTGCATATCGGGGATGGGGGGTAGGGAGAAGCAGGCTGGCCATGGCCTTTAATCTCTGTAAGACCTCCTAGAATCCTGTTTTCCCTAAGTCAACAGCCCACCCTGCCTGTGGAGTCACAGAAATGTAGATGAGAGCCAGCATCAGCTCCAGGGCTTCCGGGTTTCCAGACTTCCGGCGAGCCCTCAGCTGTCAGAAGACACATTCCTCACTTACCTTGCAGCCCTAGGCCTCTTGCAGTTTCCTAAGAACTCCACAGCTGGAATGCAGCTGCTCGGGGTGGAGCAAGCAGAGCTCTTGGTAGGTCAGCAGGGTGAGCGAGGGCCGGGAATGTTGGAAGGTTGGGAAAGTCCTTTCCTGAGCCAGAACTCAGGAATGTGCTTGGCCTCTGCTGAGAAAACTTTCCAGATTGAGGGAGGAGAGAAGGGCGAAGCTTTTGCCTTCTGGGTAGATTTTTTTTTTAAAAAAATTGCCCCAGGGAGGTCGACTGTTTTGAAACTGTCTTTTAAAAAAAGCAATGTGAATGTTTAAACTGACCTGGAAACATCCCCCCTTTTCTGCCCCTACCGTCTCAATCTGTTCCGCTGAGCAGTAATCAACATTTGCCTTGGGGTCTCTCTTCTATCGCCTCTCTAAATGTTTAAAAACTTATTGTTGTTGTTGTTATCTTTAGTTCGGGGAAACTTTTGGATGCTTTCCAGGCTGCAGCCATAGAAGTTTCCAGGAAAAATGGAAAAGCTACATTAGTGTTGTGAGTCTGTCTGGACCCGGGGCTAGACATGTTTTTTTAGAGTGCCTGCAATAGGAACAACCAGGTCCTGGGAGTGAATCCAGCCAGGCAAAAGGGCAGATGCCTGAAGGACCTGAGAGCACCCTAAAGCTGGGAGACAAACGTAGAGTTTAGCCGGCCTGCCTCTTCCGGAGCCACGGACAGAACTGTGGGTTGTCAATTCAGGTGCCAGGACTGGAGGGAAATGCCACCCCCAAGCCCAAGCCGTTGTCATAGAGGCAGCTGGGCCAGAGACACAGTTTGGGGCACTCACAATTCAGGAACTTATAGCTCAATTCAGAAGGCTACAGATAAGTGTGTGTGCACACCAGGTGCCAAGGTGGCAGGGTCCACTGAAGACAGAAGGGGGGTCCTGTTTCCAAGAAGCCTGCACCATGCAGCTGGCTTCACAGACAAAGAGACAGAAATAGTCAAGAGATGAACCTGGTTCCTGTGAGGCAGCTTCTCCTTGCCTGCTCAGCTAGTTTAACCACTGATTACCAGTCAGCAGCTATCAAGGTTCTATTTTTGGTTTGGTTTGGTTTTTCTGAGACAGGGTTTCTCTGTAGCTGTCCTGGAACTCACTCTGTAGACCAGGCTGGCCTCGAACTCACTGAGATCTGCCTGCCTCTGCCTCCCGAATGCTGGGATTGAAGGTGTGCGCCACCACCACTTGGCCATGTGTTCAGTTTTTGTCTCTATTTTACCGGGGGGAGCAAACAGACTCGGTAGTTAAGGGAATCATCTCAGAACACACAACGGGTAGGCAAGATTTGAATTCAATGTTAATTCTGCAGGGGTCCTGGGTTTGAGTCCTGATTCATGAGATGTATGATTGGCATCAAGCTTCTTGGACCACCAGATGCTCTCAGCCACTTTCATATGTTAAACATGCTGACTATAAATAGCCTAAAGCTTTGTCACACCTTTACAGTAGGTAAACAAACAGCTGGAAAACAAAGGGAGCTTCCATCTCCTAGAGGACTGGAGTACACTGAGCATTCAGTAGCTGCTTTAGGTGGATGCTGGTGGAGGTACTCATCATCATCTTCTTTGTACATCACCATCTTCTCATGACCTTGCACAGGCCTACTGGCTCTGAGTATAGTGGGACCTGGTGCCAATGCCAGGCAGGCACCTCCCTTTCACCTAACCCTAACCCTAACCCTTTCACGTTTGTATCTGGCCTCCGCAGATCTCTCTTTCCGCATTAACGGCTCCTGTTCACTCGGGTGTATGACAGTGTCCCCCAAACCATCCATCGAAGATCGCTCTACTGTTCAGCAGTCTCCCAGGTGCTCTGCAGGTTGAAGACCAAGTCCTTAGCCTGGAACACAGGGCTTCTGGGAAACCGGCTGCAGCCCTTTTCTGGTTCCCTCCTCCGCCTGACCGACCTCACTCCTTTCTGACTGTTAAATTCCTCTTTGTTCCTTGAGGACATGGTAAACGTTCATGTCCCTTGCCTTTCCATGGCTTCTCTCCACCTGGAAGCATGTTTTCCTCTTTGAGTTCTTTGAGCAGACTTCTAAACATCCTTCACAACTCAGCTGTTTAGCCTTTTTGGGAAACTGATTTCCAGCCTTTCCTGCCTTTGTACTTCAGTGACAATCCACATACAAAACAAAGAGATTCCCTCACTGGGGACTCATTGAAGTTCAAGGCAAGGGCACGCCATTCCATCACCAAGTCCACCTAAAAGGCCCTCAAAACACACTATGGAAGTAAATGAATCAAAAGGCAGTTTTTTCTCCTTCTCTCCTGAGACAGGGTTTATGTAGTCCTGGCTCTTCTAGAGCTTGCTATGTGGACCAGGCTGGCTTCACACTCACAGAATCCTCCTGCCTGTGTTGAGTTCTGGGATTAAAGGCACACACCACCTGGCAATGGTGGCTGGCCCACACCTTTAGCTCCAGCACTTGGGAAGCAGAGGCAGGCAGATCTCCTGGTTCAAGGCCAGCCTGGTCTACAGAGTAAGTTCCAGGACAGCCAGAGCGACACAAAGAAAGCCTGTCACACACACAAAATAAAATAAAATAAAAGAAAAGAAATAAAAGAAAAAGAAAAAAAAATTGATTCTTGGTTCAGATCCTAACCTAGCCTCTTGCTCTGCCTTTATATCACTAATTCATTTGTCTTAGTTTTCAGTGTCCTGTCTGT
Source organism: Onychomys torridus (assembly GCF_903995425.1). Lineage (NCBI taxonomy): Eukaryota > Metazoa > Chordata > Mammalia > Rodentia > Cricetidae > Onychomys > Onychomys torridus. The sequence continues at coordinate 55,471,833 of NC_050456.1, forward strand.
CCATGGCTATATCAATAACTACCCATGTGGCAGACTCTGTTGATCACTAAGAGTCACTCTGATTAGTGTAGTTAATATTCATGTCAGCTTGATAGATTTAGAATCACCATGGAAACTAATCTTTGGGTGTGTCTGTGAGAATATTCCTTTATTTTTTCCTTTTCTTTTTTTTGTTTTTGTTTTTGTTTTTGTTTTTCGGAGACAGGGTTTCTCTGTGTAGCTTTGCACCTTTCCTGGAACTGGCTTTGGAGACCAGGCTGGCCTTGAACTCACAGAGATCCGCCTGCCTCTGCCTCCCGAGTGCTGGGATTACAGGTGTGCGCCACCACTGCCCGGCTGAGAGTATTTCTAGGAAGGTTTAATTTCTAGGAAGCATTTATTGGACTCTTTGCTTCCTGACTGCAGAGACACTGTCATCAGCTGCCTTCAACTGCTGCCTGAACCTACCGGTCACCATAGACTCTACCTTTCGTCCCCAGCGTCGTGTAAACCAGGCATGCTGATACACCGTAATTCCAGGACTCCAGAGGTAGATTCAAGACGACCAGGAAGATCAAAATCATCATGTAGTTCAAAGCCAGCCTGGGCTACATAAAATCCTGTCTCAACCCAGCACTTGGGAGACGGATCTCTGGGTTCCAAGGTTAGCCTAGTCTACAAAGTGAGTTCCAGGGCAGCCAGGGCTGCTACACAGAGAAATCCTGTCTCCAAAACCAACCAAACAAACAAACAATAAAAAACCCCTGTCTCAAACTCAAACCAAACAGAAACAAGAGAGGTACAGCTGTCCTCCAGTTGGACACGGGTGAATGCAATGAGGACATGACCACTCCTAGGTATGGTGGAAGAGAAGGTTTTATTGTAGACACGAGGGAGAGACTGAAGGGTCCAGACTGAACCCTGAGAGGAGACAGGGAGGTGGGGGTGTCAGCCAGAGAGAAAAGAGGGTGGGGAGCTGAGGACCAAGAGGCCATCCAGAGAAAGGACTGTGTTCACGTTTCTATAGGAAAGAGAAGCTGGAAGAAGGGAAATGGAGCCCCGCCCCTGGACTGGTGAGGTTTAGGGTGGGGGTGGGGTGAGAATTGCTGAGAGGAGCCACAGGTACTGAGAGCAAGACTTGTCACCTGGTTTGTTTGAGACTAAACAGCTGGTACCACACCAGACATCTTGCTGTGAGGAAGGCAGCTGGCTACTCAGAGAATTAAAGCCAACCCAACAAACAGGATGAAATGGAAGGAAATAGGGAAAGAACCTTAGTCCCTGCTGCCTGGATTACGCTGTCCTGGGCTAGACTTACTCCTGGTCTGTCTCCTAAGATCATCAATCAGTTCCTTTATGGGTTCGTGAGGGCGTCCCTCCCCATCTCAGGCCAGCAGCACCAACATTGCAATGACCATCGGTCAGACCTGAGGACCAAGTGAAACACAGTCTATGAATGCATGGTTGACCATGCTGAGTGACCAATGAGCATGGCAGATGGCAAGACAGAGTTGGAGCAGCTCGGAGGTGCCAAGTGCAGGATGATTTTGGTGCTTCGGAAAGGACCAAAGCAGGAAACATCAGGTTCAAACCCTCCCTGTGGAGCTCGGTGGGGCTGAGAAAATTAGTTTCCTTTTTGTGCGTTTTTTGTTTGTTTGTTTGTTTGTTTGTTTGTTTGAATCCTAGCCTTAGTTAAACAGCCTTTCTAATTGCCGGTGCCCCACTTTCGAAGCTGGGTGGTCCCTGATCACCCTGGGGCATGGGAGTCCTGCCACAGGATGAAGGGGGAATGTGATGTATTGTTCCAGCAGAAGGTGGCATTTGGAGTTCTGGGAGCTCAGCATCTTCAGCTGTGGCTGTTCCATGTCTGCACAGTCTCGTAGCCACGGGGAATGGGCACCTCTTAGAGGATGCTTTGGAACCAAAGCACCCTATGGGAGAGGGTGGCTCACCCAATGCACGAGCCAGGAGGGGACCTGGAGGAGGGGAGCTCTGAGGCTGCCTTTTTAAAGACCATGTTACCGTAGAAGTCTGTCCCAGCTTCCTGGTGGGTGGGTTTCCCCACAGCAACAGACACTCAATGCTTCCCACCAAGCGCTAACACTTTCATTCGAGATGCCATACTCCTGTTAGCCACTGGGGGGCGAGATAGCGACGAAGAGCAAGATCGGTAGAAAGGGCCTCAGAATGGTCTTTAAACTTCTTTCATCTAAAAAAAAAAAAGCCCAAATATCAAGAAAAGAAGTAGGAGGGGGTGGCGGTTGCCTTTGAGTGTGGGGCAACAGTGCCACAAATCTCTGGTCTAGACTACAGGGGAAACCGAGGCACGGCTGTTCCAACCTTGGCACAGCAGGCCTCTCCTTGAGCTCTGGTGTCCAAGCTCAGCTGGCGCTGAGGCAGTTAACAGAGAATAGGAGAGCTAAGAGGTAATTAGGGGCAGGCAGGCCGATGATGGAGCACGCTGTTAATCCCAGCCCTTGGGAGGCAGAGGCAGGCGGATCTCTGTGAGTTCGAAGCCAGTCTGATCTACACAGCAAGTTCCAGGGCAGCCAGAGGCAGACCTTCACTTCCCCAGCACCCAGGACGCGCCCCTAATGGGTACCAGGTCGCTGGAATGAACTGCAGCAGGATGTGCCCTCGGGAGCCCCAGGTGGGTGGCAACCTGGCAGGCCAACTCCAGAGGTTGAGGGGCCGCCAGGGCATGACTGGGCAGGAGCCGGTCCTCTGGGAATCGTGGTTCTCAGCCAGAACCCTGGCCCAGGTCTCCTGGGTGGAGGCATCAAGGGTAGGGCCCCCAGGTAGGTATTATAAAATGGTCACAAGTAGTATGTAGTATCATCGCTGTAAAATCCATAATATCAGTATCTCGGGTGTTCAGTGAGATAACGGGATTCACGTACTTTGAACAGGGTCTACTGTCTGGACCCAACCTCTCTGAACGTAATGGGTCCCCACGGTTTGGCCCTTCCTAGGGAGGTGGGGGCTATCTAGAACACGATGCGTGCGCGCCCCCTGCTGGCTGGGAGCGAAAGTCCCACCTGTTGGTTTGCGGTGGGGTAAACGGGTGCAGAGCATCCATAGAACACTCAGCATCTTCAGTCAGGCTTTGAGAGGAATGCAACTCGGGAGTCAGATAGTACCCGATGTTTGGAACTAGGTAGTTCTGGAGTCACTAGGAGACAGAACTCTCATCCACTGAACAGACACTGCCCAGAATACAGATGTTAACAGAGACCTGGCATCAGACATTTGGAGTGATTGAAAAAAACAAAACAAAAAAACAAAACTTCATGTATTAAGCCGGACGTTGGTGGCGCATGCCTTTAATCCCAGAACTCGGGAGGCAGAGGCAGGCGGATCTCTGTGAGTTCGAGGCCAGTCTGGGCTACCAAGTGAGTTCCAGGAAAGGCGCAAAGCTACACAGAGAAACCCTGTCTCGAAAAACAAAACAAAACAAAAAATTTTATGTATTATCATTTTAAATTTATGTGTGTGCGCAGGTGCTTGCAGAGGCCAGAATAGGTGCCCTGGATCTGGACTTCCACATTGTAGTCCGTCATTGAAGGGAGTGAAGGCAGGAACTCAAACAGCGCAGGATCCTGAAGGCAGGAGCGGATGCAGAGGCCATGGAGGGGTGCTGCTTGCAGGCTTGCTCCACAAGGCTTGCTCAGCTGCTTTCTTTCCTTTCCTTTCCTTTCCTTTCCTTTCCTTTCCTTTTCTTTCCTTTTCTTTCTTTCTTTCTTTCTTTTTCTGTTTGTTTTTTGTTTTGTTTTTTCGAGACAGGGTTTCTCTGTGTAGCTATGGCTGTCCTGGAACTCACTCTGTAGACCAGGCTGGCCTCGAACTCAAGAGATCTGAGTACCTCTGCCTCCCGAGTGCTGAGATTAAAGGTGTCCGCCACCACCACCTGGTCTGAAACTGGATCTTATGGAGGCCTTTTCTTAGTTGAGGCTCTCCTCTCAGATGACTTTGCCTTGTGTCAAGTTGACAGAAAACTATCCAGCACCGCCTACCTCCCACACATACACATACACATATACACACACATACATACATACACATATATATACACACACATACACACACACATATATATACACATTCACACACACATATATACACACACATGCATATATACACACACACACATACATACTCATACACATACAAATACACACATACATATATACACATTCACACACACACATATATACACACACATACACACACATACATATATATACACACACACATACATACTCATACACATACAAATACACACATACAAATACACACATACACACTCATACACACTCATACAAATACACACAGAAACTTTTTATTTCTCATGATCTTGTGGGTGATGGAATTTGGGCAGGGCTCAGCTGGGCATTCCTCTGCTCCATATGGCCTTAGGTTGTGGCCGGAGTGGGAAGAAAGAGGTGGGAAGATGCCCTTGTAGGCCTGACACCCCAGGCCTCCTGCATGCCTCTTTACGTGTGGTCAGTGTGGGACTCTTAGGACAGATGTGTCCAGATGTATTTCTTCCCTGATTCTGGCTTCCAAGGGAAGGACTGTGGAAGGCTTCCTAGGGCTGGTTCAGTGTCATTTACACCTCTTCTACCAGTAAAAGCAAGTCAAGGGTTCAGCCCAGACGTGGGAAAATGGAGTTTACCTTTTTGTTTGTTTTTAGTTTTGGTCATTGCCAGCCTTTCTCAAATGTCCTCTCCCCGGTCCTAGTCTGGCCGGAGCCTACAAGGCCCCCCACCTCAAGGCACATGCCCTGTTTTGACTTGCCTGGCCTTCCTACCCACTGACCCGCCCTGCCCCGTGCCTTGCTGCACAGTGGCCTTGCACATATTTGTCCTTTCTCCTTGAAGGCAAGCACAGCTGTTTCCTGACTTCCTGTATTCCCATCACCTGAATTGCCCTGAGCAGGGTCTTGTTCTCTGAAACCTACAGGAACCTCACAGTCATGTTGCCAGCGTCTTGGAGACTGCTCCACGTAGCTGGCAGATCCCACACTGTACCCAGCCTGTCCCAGAACAAGAGCCCCATGGATAGGACATTCTCACATTGCAGTCTACATATGCTTAGGCCTTGACAGTGGCAAACCTTCCTAAAGCAGGAAGGACCAGATCCCTCTGCCACCATCTCTCACTGTCACCTGGCGATGCCGGGGGGGGGGGGGGGGGGGGGGGGGGGGGGCTTCTACCTCTACCTCCTGACCCAGAGTCTGTAGTTTAGCAAAGGTCTGGTGATTCCTTTGCAAGTCAGAACTGCAGGCACCTGGAGCAAGAGATGATTCCCACTATAGATGTTGCATGCTGCTGGGCAGTGGTGGCGCTCGCCTTTAATCCCAGCACTCAAGAGGCAGAGGCGGGCGGATCTCTGTGAGTTCGAGGACAACCTGGGCTACAGAGTGAGTTCCAGGACAGGCTCCAAAGCTACACAGAGAAACCCTGTCTCTGTCTCAAAAAAAAAAAAAAGTTGTATGCTTTTTCTTGGGGAGATGTGGGCTAACATCCTGTTCACCTCAGATGTGGCACTGAAGACAGACCAAAGAAATAATTCAGGCCAAGTCCAGCTTGATGGACCGGGAATTGGTCAGGGTCCCTTACAGGGTGACTCTAGGCAGCTATATCACCGAGAGGCCCACTGGAGGATGGGTAAGGATTCATGGAAGCATGTCTCTGGAAGCCCCCCATACAGCTTGTAAGCAGCTGGGCTGATGAACAGGCCTCTTTCCCCACCCCAGCACTTATTTTCGGTAGCCTCAGGGCGGGGACCTTAGAGATCCTGGAACTTTCTGTTGAGTTCTTGTACTTTGAGCCCTGTGAGCATCCCCCTCCATCCAAGAGGGAACTTTTGAAATAGCTGTACAATGAGAAAAATAGGGGCAGGTTGGGGGTACCACAGATGCCCATGGAGTAAACCTGAGGAGATAAGATTTGGACACTCGCGGAAAAATCATGTACCCAGTTTAATTAAGTTCAGATATCTAGGGATCCAGAGATCTGCTTGACTCTGCCTCCTGAGTGCTGAAATTACAGCCTTGCTGAAATGACCATGCCTGTCTGCAGTTCTAAACAGCCATCTTATTTCTTTCTTCATTTATTCCTCTCTGTGTCTGTCTGTCTGTCTGTCTGTCTGTCTGTCTGTCTCTCTTTGTGTGAGAGAGACACACACACACATTCGACGTGCACCCCATGGCCAGGCGAGCTGGCTTGTGAGGTAAGTGCTGCAGGAGTCTCTGGTCTCCGTGTCCTATTGCTACTAGTACTAGTATTACAAATTCCAGGTCTGGCTTTATGTGGGTTCTGGGGATCTTGCAATGGTATTTTGAATTTTATGTGTTATACATAGTTATGTGCAAATTTTTAAAAATATAGATATATAATAACAGAAGGCAAAAAAAATTGCCATACTCTTACTGCCTTGAGAAGATTGAAGGAAGCCTGCTAAAAAGAAATGGGGCATCCTTCCTCCCCCAAAACTGCCACAGTGGCAGGGGTCGGCTGTGATTCGGGCTCTGTTCTGCTGGCAGGGTGGAGCCTGTCATCTGGCCCGGACAGAATTATTGCCTCCAATTACATGGTTGATTATCAATTACTTGTGTCCATGGGAGAGCATGTGTGCATGTGTGCATAAGTGCCTCTGCAGATCATTAAAGGTCGTAATTCTGGATTACCGTTGATTAATGAGAGGGAGGCCTGGTACCTCCAGCAGCCGCCATAGCAGCCCCACAATTATATCCCAGCTGATCAGTAATTGGTGCATCACAAGATGATTTCTCTCTCAGCTGCCTCCTCCCAGCTTCTCCTGCCGGCTCCACAATTAGCGCTATTGCTCATCCCTTCCCAGCCCAGGCAGATTTCAGAGAGCTGCTCCCTGGCTAGGAGAGACTGTAGAGCAGAATGGAAGACCCTGCTCCCAGGCAGGGTGCTGATAGCCGGGTTGGGGGAGCTGGCAGATGCATCATGGTGGGGACATGGGGCTGGCGAGACCTTGGTGTCTGAGATCCAAAACTCTCTCCGTTGTCATGTCCTTCCAAGCAAGTCTGACCCTCCATCCCCCACTCGAGATCAGGAATGGGAAATGGAGGCCTGGAGAAGGACGGTAGCACTGGGGGTGGGGGGCGGAGCGATTCCTCAAACAATAGTCTATAATAGTGTGGCGACATGCGCCACAGCCCAGGACAAAACTGCAGAGGAGGTCCTGACTGTCTCAGGTTCCCTGAGCAACACCAGCTTTTGTGCACTATAGACTGCTATACATTCGTGCTCCCAGGGTCGGGAGCGACCACATGCAGGAACCTGCAGAGATAAGCCAGTGCCACAGCCTCGGGCCCTGGATTCTGGCACCTGCTCCCTGACTATTCTTTCCACTTCCAAGTTGGATCCCTAATAGGCCCTTCCACCGTAGCTGACAAGCCACTTGTTGCCCCGCCCCCCATAAGGTCCATGTCTTCTGGTACCCCACCTCCTTGCTCTGATCATCAGTCCCCTCCTAGCTCTGGCTCCTGCCTCCTACTCTAGGAGGCCCCCATTTCTCTGCCCTATTGTTCCTTCATGTAGGACTCCCATACTGCCCAGGAGCCCCACCTGGCCCCCACTCCTGAGAACCAGAATGGCTCCACCCTCCTTCTCATCCCCAGGAGGCAGCAGATTCCAAAGCAGAACTTTAAGGGATGCTTTCTGGGAATGGGAGAGGTTGGAAGGGGGGGGGGTGTGCTGCTCCGGAACCCTTTGCATGAAAGGCTCCTGTGGCTACTAAGCCACCGAGTAGGGCCGCTGAGGCTGGCAGCTGCCTCAGCCATGTTCTTTTTTTTATCTACTTAGGGTGGTCAGCAGGGTCACGGCAAGCCTCAGAAGCAAAGCTGACGGCTCTGGGCTCCACGTGGCGACCATTCAGGGGGAAAAAAAAAAGCTGCAATGTTCTCTCTGCCACATTAATCAGAGAAACACATCGAGAGGCGGTTGCGTGGAGACAGCTTTCCTCGGGTACCTGCCCTGCATGCTAATCACCTCCCCGGCTGGCAGTGAGTCAGCTCTGAGCCTTGGCTGGTGGCAGTGAGGACAGGCCAGAAGCACCAGATCCACTCAGGTGTCACAGCAGAGTTGTGGCACCTTGCACCTTACCCAGATGCCCCTCACCCCAATGCCCCTTGTCCACCATCATCCATCCCCTGGCATAAATTCTGGGTCACTTCCCTTGCCACTTAAGACTTCCCTCCCAGATCCAAAGGGAATTCTCTAGAAATTCATTTCTGAACAGAGTCTGATTAAAGTGAGATGAGACTCACTGCCGGGCACTTGGATAACAATGACATCACCTTAGATGGTGTTCGGCGTGTGGCAGGCACAAACAGAAGCAGTCTAGACAGATTAGCTCATTTGGTTCTTATGTAACCTTACAGATTATTCACGGATATGACTCCGAGTTTACAGGTATGCTCACACAGGGAAGTTTAGGAACCAACCCAAGGTCACATACCTGTCACTAATCCGAGGACACTGAGCCATTACCTCCTCCCACTGCCCTCCCTGCGCCTGGTCTCCTGAACACAATAAAGCCTCCGACTATTTTTACATGTACAAGTCATTCATGTATATAGCAACTATTTGTTGAGTACCTACTGTATACCAGGCACATAAAAGGCACCAGGGAGGTATCAGTAAATGAAAGAGACCACAGACTCAAGGGGAGATTGACACAGATTCCACAAAGTCCTAGTAGATGAACAATGTGGTGAGCGCCGTGTAGAACCAGTTCCCATGAAGATGTGTATTGGTGGGTTCCTCGTTTCTTCTCACGGGCCCAGGAGGCTTTCTTGAAGAGATGACACATGGCAGAGACTGGTATCTCTGACAGTGCAGTCTTTGTGCCTAGACAGTGGGGGCAGTGGCCACGATGTTGGCAATAGAAACAGCAAAAGTGAATTTGTCTAGAAAGTCAGGCTCCCCAGCTGGTGTGGCATCAAATGCTTGTTACCCCAACATTCCAGAGGAAGCAGGAGGATCCAGAATCCCAGGCCAGGCAGGGCTGTTCCATGAGACCCTGTATCAAAGAAGACACACAAACTCTCAGGCTCCACCCCTGACCTGCTAAGAACACAGGATTGTGCAGAGACCATGTGCCTTGGCCTGTTGACTCCAGCTTCACCCTGGGTCTGGTGCAGGGCCAGCACTCTTGGGGAGAGGGGAACAGGAAGGGCCTGACAAAAGGCAGAAGGATAGTGGCCCTCTGGAGACCCTTGCGGCTGGATTTTTCCTCAGCTTCCCTGGTCCCAGCTTGGGGCATATCCCCTTTACCACAAGCCTGCAGGTGTGTGAGATCGGAACAGCCTGAGATGGCCTGGAAGAGGACTGGCCTGTAGGTGTGAGAAGCAGTTCAGCCCAAAGTCATCCTTCAACCAGGAAGCTTGGCCTGAGGGGACTCTGGAGGAACAGCAAGTCACTGAGTTGAATTTTCAGGCCTGAGGTGGGTAAGAGGTAGACCTCTAAGCCTTAGAGGTCTCCAGTCCCCTGATGTGACAGTATTTTGGTTTCCAGAAAGCACCAGTTTAGACCATGAATCTTGTTGCTGGGGACGTTTCCTCCCTAGTGCCCAGAAAAGGACTCCAAAGACAACCCTTCCCTTGTCCTCTACGGTTTGCAGAGGATTTGAGGAGCCAGTTGGCTCTCCGATAGAGATTCGTTGCTGGGCACAGGGTCTCTGGAGGTGGCCTCTCCCCTCCTCTGGAGACAGCCCTGAAACGGATGTGATTGTAACAGACCGTTTTGAAGCGGAAAGCAGGCAACACCCTGCAGAGAAGAGTCATTGGTGCTCCTAGGAGCTTGTGGGGAGAAGCTGGCCACTGTCTTCAGACTTAACAGTTCCAACGGGGTGTGGCCACCCCTGCCGCCTAGAATTGTTGGCCTAGATATAAGCCAGTGTTGGTGACAGGCAAAGAGCCTCCAGGCCCCGAGTCCAGTGGCATTTATGGGGTGCATACTATGGCTAGACACTGCACGAGGCCCCTTGGTGTGTATCAGCTCCAGAGGCTACTGGTTTTCAGATCCCTCCTCCTGCCACACTGTCCACGGTGTGGACAGCACCACAGTATGTCAAGATGTGGTGGTGACACAGGCACAGACAGGTGTTCCACAGATGGGTTCTGAGTGTCTTGTTATTATTATTGTTGTTGTTGTTATTGCTATTCATTTGTCTTTGGTTTTTGGAGACAGGGTTTCTCTGTGTACCTCTGGCTGCCCTAGAACTTGCTCTGTAGTCCAGGCTGGCCTCAAACTCAGAGATCCTCCTGCCTCTGCTTCCCAAGTGCTGGGATTAAAGGCATGTGCCACCACCACTCAGATATATACATACATACATATAGATAGATATAGATACACACACACACACACACATATATATACACATATATATTAAATTTTGTATCACTGGCTGGCCTGGATTCATGGATGACCTTGAATTTAGGCAGTGAAAATGCTTTACCACTAGGATATACCTCTGATCTCTAAATTCTGACTCTCTTGCCTTTAACTATTGGGATTACAGGTGTGCTCCACCATACCTGTTTTTTGTTTGTTGGTTTGTTTCCAGTGCTCAGGATTGAGTCTAGGGTTGTGTCCGTGCTAGGCAAGCACTCTACTTAACTGCCTTTTTTATTATTATTTCATTCATTCATTCATTCATTCATTCATTCATTTATTTATTTATTGTTTTTCTGAGACAGGGTTTCTCTGCGTAGCTTTGTGGCTTTTTCCTGGAACTCACTCGGTAGCCCAGGCTGGCCTCGAACTCACAGAGATCCGCCTGGCTCTGCCTCCCGAGTGCTGGGATTAAAGGCGTGCACCACCACCGCCCAGCCTTGACTGCCTTTTTAAAAGGGTTGCCTCACAGGAAGAAAGAAACCAAACTGGCTTGAGAATTCACCCTGGCTTTGCCGCCAGCTGCTATGAAACACACTCTACCCTTGCCAGGGGTTCAGTGTGTCATCCTTTACATGGATGCTTCGCAGGGCATCCTTTCTTCTTCTGCCCAGCTGCCCCAGCTCTGTACCGGACATTCTACAGGATGCTGAAAGAAGGACCTGAAGGAAAATGGGACAATGGCTGCCACAGGATGGGTTAAGGCTGCTCTTCCAGAGGTCCTGAGTTCAATTCCTAGCAACCACATGGTGGCTCACAACCATCTGAAATGAGCTCTGGTGCCCTCTTCTGGCATGCAGACATACATGCAGGCAGAACACTGTAAACTTAATAAATGAAGAGAAAATGGAGCCTTTGAAAAGCCCTAGCCCTACCACTCCCCTTATCCACCACCATCCTTGGTTTTCTCTTACCCAGCTCGGAGAACAGCGCCATCCGGTATTTCGTCAGCACTTAAGAAAGAACATGGATGTCAAGGGGCAGGAAGAGCCTCAAGACAGCGGGGTAACAGGCTCTTCCTCAGCAGCTCCTGGAGGCTGGATTTTCCCTGGCTTGCTTTCCTTGCCCTGCCTGGGGCAGGACCCCTCTACCACAGGCTGCTCTGAATCCTGTGGACCGGGAGACTGCCACAGGGTATAGTGACACATGTTGACCCTGCAGCGGACAGACCTGAGTACAGATCAGTGTATTTGTTGGCTGTGTGGCCTTCTCACCCTATTAATGACCTCATCTAGAGGGTGACATAGGCATCGGCCATGAATGAGCTAGTGTCCCCAGAGCCGAGCTGCACTCTTGTCGCAGAATAGGCCTGCGACCCGTGTGTCTTTTCCCTCTTCCCTGTTCTTCCTTCTAGAACAAGGAAAGAGGAAGCAAAGACTCCTTGGAAATTGAAACCAGACTCGTCATAGCCCTGGCAGCCACATAGGTCTCCAGGACAGAGGGCCCCTCTTTTAGAGCAGAGAACCCTGGAGGGCAGAAGGCCCTGTGCCAGCCCAGCGCAGCAGGACGGGCTAAGGAATGCCGTGCCAGGCAAGATGAATAGCTTAGGGGTCTTGGCCTAGCACTGGGGACCGTTGTGCCCTGACTCCATTAGAGGCAGATCTGGCTCCAGCCAGAGGCCAAGAGTACTGGCTCAAGCTTAGGCCTGGCAGTGGGCCGGCAGCCAACACGGAGGCAGGAAGAAAGCTGTTCTTACACTTTCCCACCCTTCTGGGGATCAGTGGGAATGGGGGGGCCAGAAAAGGCATCTGAATTTGGTGCCATTATACTCCCACTTTTTTGGGCTCCTCACCCATGCCTCCTGCAAAGCCCCCCAATGAAATGCTCCCCCTCTGTGAGGCCTGCCTCTACACAGACACCGCTGGACTTGGTGCAGAAGTCCAGCATGGGCCCCTCCAGTGTGGCAGTGGCCTTTTGATGTTAATTTAGGTGACATTCAGCCGTCTCACCCATGATTTCTCCTTGCCTAGTGGAAGCTGGTGGACTTGGGAGAGGGATGTCTTCCAAGAAGCGCAGGCCCGGGGAAGCAATCAGGCAAGACACAGAACAAACAGAAGAGGCAGTGCTCCAGCTTTCGCAGCTCTTTGTTTGGGGAACATAAACGCGGAGAGAAAAGAATAAGCTGGTGACTCAAACCTGTAGTCCCAGTACCTAGGAATCTGGGGCAGGGGGATCACTATGAGTTTTCGAGGCCAGCCTAATGCTACAGAGTGAGATCCGTTCCAAAGTAAATAAGCAAAGAAATGACAAGCAGCAGCAGCAGCAGCAAAGCAGTTCCTTTCCTTCCTGTTTCTGACCATTGTTCCCAGCAATAGCCTTAAGTGTCTGTGAACCGCGTCAGGCTTTCCAGGTGTTTACATATATAACATACACATGCACACCTATGTGTGAGGTCAAGATCTTTGTTCCCCGCGGTGATTCCACACAAATGGCTGCCCATACTGCTCCGCAGTTGTTTGCTTGGAACAGTCCACGCTGGACTCCCTCTCGGGGGAAGTATCCTTGCTTTTTTTTTTTTTTTTTTTTTTTTTAGCTTTCTGCATAATAATCCGTGCGAGGCTATAGCATTGACAGCTGCTTCAACAGTTTCCCCTCCCCCTCTGCTCTCACTCGGGGAGCGTGAGCCAGCTTTCTTAGTAAATGGCACGTCTACCCGATTCCAGGGGCCACCACCCACTGTCAGAATGTGCCAGCCCTGCCTGATGGGCAGTTGAGGTGTCTCCCATTGTTAACCACACAGACAATCCCGTAGGAAGCAATGGTGCCCGGGCCTTTCTGCAGGCATGTGACTAGTTTTTCGGGCGTTGTTTCCTCTGGTGAAGCCGGTGGGCAGAAATGGACACACACTCCTTGGGGGACACTGCCACGATGTGGGAGGGTGGCTTAGGGCTCCCCTGTCTCCTCGACCTCAACCACACAAGTCCAAGTAGCACGCACATCTCCCACGTGACTGCTGGCTGGGCAGCCGTTTCCAGGAAATCGATTGTAAAGACCTCTTGAGTGTCAGTGGCTCACACACTGGAGGCTATCCAGGGAGCAGATAAAACTAGTATGAGAAAAATCTCATCCTGAGCTCAAGATGGCTGGTAATGGGGGTCCCCCGTGGTGACCTTTCTGGAGAACACAGGCACTTACAACCTTACCCTTGCTCTCCACCTCCGGCCCACCTGCCACAAGGGTAGTTAGTCTCTCTGCCTCTCTCCTCAGGAGCAGGTCTGGCTACTAGAGTAAGGCCTGGTCCAGGGTCCAGGCTGTCTTTGCAGCCAGAGGCTAGCAAACTCTCTTTTTCTAGTCCCAGATCAGTGGCTCCTCCCAGCTGGGCACAGCCCATTTCCTCCCTTACACAAACACAGGTGCCGGGCTGCTATTCAGGCGAACCCCCATCCTCCCTGGCCTTCCAGAACATCCAGGCACTCAGCCTGCCTGCTCAGTCTAAGGACACGGCAGCCCTCAGGCAAAGCCTGCTTGTCCGGGCCAGGTAGAATGGGTGTTTTCCTTCTGGGAAATGATAAGCTCCTTTGCAAAGAGGCTTCCTGCGGTCCATAGCACGGGGCTGCGGCAACAGTCTCTCCCCTCCTCCATAATGGCCCACCAAGGGAGAAAGGGAGGAGGGAGTCGAAATCAAGAAAGGGGAAAGGGTCGGGCGGTGGTGGTGCACGCCTTTAATCCCAGCACTCGGGAGGCAGAGGCAGGCGGATCTCTGTGAGTTGGAGGCCAGCCTGGGCTACCGAGTGAGATCCAGGAAAGGAGAAACCCTGTCTCGAAAAAAAACAATAACAAAAAAAGGGGGGGGTGGGAAAGAAAGAATGAAAAGCAGAAAGTCAGGGGTATGAGAAGAGGGGGACGTGGTGGGGAGTGGCAGGTCCGTGGGCGTGGCCCGAACGCAGCCGCAGTGGGAACACAGCCCATCACCTGAGTGCAGGCAGCCGCCGTCCACGTGCTTCATCATCTCCAGACTCTCTCCTCGAATCGTTACACTGACGCCAGCATGATTAGTGGCTCTCATTAGTTTTACACATAGACTATGAGGCTGGGTCATTTGTTCAGTTGTCCCAGCTGGTAGATGACAAAACCAGCATGCTATCTGATCCCAGAGCTCCATCACTGAACAGAGCCATTTGCCTCCTGCGACCAGCCCTCAGCCGGCAGGATTTCCAGGTAAGCCTGCACCAGGTAAGCCTGCATCACCCTTCAGTGTGGCTTTGCCCTGTGCCCCGCCCCCCAGCCCTGCCAGTCTGTACCCTGTCTCTGAGGCCAAGGGAGAACTCAGATTTGGTCTCTTGAGATCCTGTGTCTTTATACTGGAACAGCTCTCCTCCTGGTACAAGAGGTCAGTGGATGAAGGGAGCCTAAAATCAGGTCCCCACAGTCTGACGTCTCTCCTAAGCCCTGGTACAGATGCTCAGGTATCTCCACTACTGAACAGAGACTCATGAGGTGAATGATTATTATTTATTTATTTGGTTTTTTGAGACAAGGTTTCTCTAGGTAGATCTATCCGGCTGTCCTGGAACTCACCCTGTAGCCCAGGCTGGCCTTGAACTCACAGAGATCTGCCTGTCTCTGCCTCCTGAGTGCTGGGATTAAAGGCGTGCGCCGCCATGCCCAGCTGAATGATTTTTTTTATTAAGACAGGGCCTTTCAGTGCTGTGAATGTAGTTTAGCTGATAGAGTACTTGCCTAGCATGCAAGAGAGCTCTGGGTTCGATCCTCAGCAGGGCATAAATGGGGCATAGTAATGAACACCAGTGATCTTGGCACTAAAGAGGTGGAGGGAGGAGGGTCAGGTCAAGTTCATTCTCAGCTATGCATGAGTTCAAGGCCAGCCTGAGCTACTTGAGACCTTATTTCCTTTAAAAGATATTTGAATGCATTTTATTTTTTGATGTTTTGCCTCTGTGTGTATATATCTGTGCATTACGTGCATGCCTGGTGCCCTTGGAAGCCTGAAGAAGGTATAGCATCCCCTGAACTTAGAGTTACAGACAGTTATGGGCTGTCATGTGGGTGTCGGGAATCAAGTCTGAGTTCTTTGACCATAGCAGGGTGTGGTTGAAGCCTTTAATCCCAGCACTTGGAAGGCAGAGGCTGGTGGATCTCTGAGTTCGAGGCCAGCCTGGGCTACAGAGTGAGATCCAGGACAGCTAGAGCTACACAGAGAAACCCTGTCTGGAAAAACAAACAAAACCCCCGAGTCCTCTGAAGAGCAGCAGGTTCTGGTAATGGCTGAGCCATCCCTCCACTTCCCCTAGACCCTAGCTCAGAAAACAGAACAAAATGAAAGGAACCACAACCAACAGAAGACATTTCTGTGTTGACCTGGTTTCCTGGGTTCAAGCAACCTTTCTCCCTGGTAGCTGGGACTACAAGCATAAGCCGCCATGTCTGGCTGATTGGTGTGACTTATTAGCTGTCAAACAAGAACGCCATGGTACCAATCATGTCAAGAGATACAAAGCATAGTTATCTGTTGTCCTAAAAAGATGTCCTGTATCTTATCCCATCAAAAACAAAGCAGGTTAGGGCTGGAGAGATGAGTCAATGGTTAAGAGTGCTGTTTGCTCCTGCAGAGGACCTGGGTTCAGTTCCCAGCACCTACATGGAGGCTCTCAACCATCTGTAACTCCAGTTCCAGTGTATCTGATACTTTCTTCTGACTTTTGTGGACATCAGGCCTACACATACATGCAAGCAAAACACTCAAACACATAAAATAAAAAAATACATCTTTTTTGTTTTGTTTTTTTGAGACAGGCTTTCTCTGTGTAGTCTTGGCTGTCCTGAAACTTGCTGTGTAGCCCAGGCTGGCCTTCAACTCACAGAGATCTACCTGCCTCTGCCTCCCGAGCGCTGGGATTAAAGGCGTGTGCCACCACTGCCTGGCTCCAAAAATAAATCTTAAAAAAAAAAGAATACAGGTCAGGGCTGACTAGTGAGTCACACAGCTCCTGTGGCGACGTGTTTGTTGTACAAACATCAACACCTGCTTCTTCCCTAGCAGACACCCCGCCCTCCCGTGAAGGGTCTGGGGTGGCCATGTACCCGCGGCATAAACCCATTGCTTGGATCTGGACACAGCTGGATCCCTAGGGCTTGCTGATCAGCCAGCCTAGTTTAATTGGTGAGCTCCAGGTCCCTGTGAGAGACCTCGCCTCAAAATAAGTCAAGGTGGCTGGCATTCCTGAGAATGGTAACTGAGGCTGACCAATGTCCTCCCTCTGTACTCCAACACACACACACACAAAGAAAAAACAACCAAGGCTATCAGGCTGCAGAGCAGCAAGACACCATTTTATTAATGAAACAAAAAGATGCTTCATGAGAATGGATTCTGCCAAGGTGTTAACAGATGATTTTCGTTGTTTTCTCTTGGCTCATCTGTGTTTCCTGTTTTTTTTTTTTCAATGAATATCAATTATTTGCATGATTTTTAAAGAGCAATAAAAATAAATCAACTCCAGACTGGTTGTACTTTTTTCCTGTGCTCATCTCCAACCTAACCGTTCTAAAAAAAAAAAATCTGCATATATATGTCAATCATTACAACACTCTTGAATATTACCCTCTTCTCTCTCTGTCACTTAGACAGCTGGGTTGAGGGAGGGGCCTTGCTCTCTCAGGAGTGCCCTGCTGACTAGTGGATGGAGAGGAGGCTGTGGCCTCCTGAGGCCTTCTTCCCTCCCTCCATACTTTCTTCCCTCTCTCCTCTGCCAAGCCATGGGTACTTAGCAGGGAAAGGTGGGCTTTCTACCTTATTGTTTGTGATGCTGACCTCAGAGGGTAAGGAACTGTGATCTACTCTGTGGTAGTCTAGCTGGTGCCAACCTGGAGCCCAGGGACACGCGGTAGGGTGTGAGACCCCTTCTCTATTGCTGAGGTGAAAATTGGCATCACTGTGGCACAGTAAATAGTGACAGAATTGTAATCGTAGGCGCCCGCTCCTCTCTGCTGTGTGAGGAAAAGCAACACCTTAGGGCACAGCCACGTTGCTCCCTTCTGGAAGGTTCCAAGGAAGGTCCAGGAAAGATGGGAACTGATTCTTTTGAGCACCTAGATTGCTGAGCATCTACTGGGGGGTAGCTGGGGCCTGTCTTGGTCCACTCTTGCCTCTTAGTACACCTTCCCAAGGTATAGGGCAGCAACTCAGGTAGAGAAACCACGGGTTCGAGGGGGTCGACTCCGGGGCACCTGACCGTGATGATCCTCAAGAGAGAAATTGGCTCATAGAGTCTTCTCTTTCCCAGGAGTGTACTGCCTGGGGACCCCAGAAGACAGACTCTTGGGGAGCAGATCAAGGCTGGATCTTTCCAGGGGAAGGAAAGGTTTCCTGAAATCTTACACGTTTCATGATGAGCCACTGAGCCCATCATTTCCACCATCCATCTAAGAGGCAGCTAGGAGCTAGGAGTCCTGCCTTGGCCCTGAAAAGCTAGGATTCAAGGAAAGAAACATGAAGTCCCCCTGGCCTCACCTTTAAATCAAATCCCTCGATGTGTCGGGTCTGGCCACCCGGAACGACCTCGTGTCAACCCAAGGCTTCTCACACCCAGGACAGTACACTTAGGGGGAGGTACACTTAGTTGGGGGGTAGGAGACCATGGCACTCTTCCAGTTCTATGTCCAATTACCAGTTCACCTTGGCCAAGTCACTTCTCCCCACCCCCACCCCTTCTGCCCCCACACACAGTGTACGGCGGAAAACAGGTTTCAAAGGGTGTGGCTGAAGAATCCCCAGCTGCCTGCCAACGTTGCTGCCCTACCTGGGAGTCTGGTGGTAAATTCCAGTGACCCAGTATAACCTGGTGTGGCTGCAGGAATCCAAGTGTGATCGATAAACGACATCACGTGGACACAATGGGTCGCCGCATCAGCCTGCACAGAAGCCTCAGGGTGACATGCAGCTTCCTTCATTAAGAGGAGAGGAGCTGATTGCGATTAATCACACTCATCATCTTACGTGGGGAGCTGTCTCGGAGCTGACAAAGAAACTCCCAAATCATAAGACAATCTCCGAGCCAGATCTCCCTGTCGTCAGCCTTCAGCTAGACACCTGTTTTGTTTAAAATTTCAAATACCAGCCCCACAGAAGAGCCTAGAATAACGAAGGGAGAGTAATGGTAATCACAATGTCAATAAAAATTTAACAGGCTGTTTACTCTTGCTACGAATCTCACAGGTACCACCTCATTTCACGTTCCCAACAGCCCAGGCAGGTACTTATTCACGTCCCCAATTTTCTGATGCAGAATGTGAGCCGTGGCGGGGGGGGGGGGGGGGGAGAGGGAATGGGGGAGGCCGAGGGGGGCAGCGAGGAGGAGGAGGAGGAGGAGGGGGACAGACTAGGTTTCCAACCTGAGCAGCCGGCATCAGACTCCATTTTCTTTGTTTTGTTCAGAGTCAGAGTCCTACCATGCAACTCAGGCTGGCCTCGGACTCAAGATCTCCATCTTCATGGGTCTCCTGTGTGCTGGGGTGGCAGCTGCTTGCTCCCATGCCCAGATGGACCTTCCCGCCCTTTTCTTTTCCCTCCCTCCATCCTTCCTTCTTTTTCCTCTCTCCGTCCTTTTTTTTTCTTTAAAAATACTACTTTATGTGTACAGGTGCTTTGTCTGTGGAGCCTGTACCTGCTTAGTGTCCACAGAGGCCAGAAGGAGATGGCTTCTTGGGGAACTGGAGTTAGAGGTGGTTGTGAGCCACCATGTCGGCTTTGGAGATTGAGCCTGGGTCTTCTGGAAGAGCAGCCAGTGCTTTTAACCATTGACTGTCTCTAGACCTCTTTTCTTTTCTTCTTTCCTTTCCTTTACTCCCTCCCTCTCTCCTTCCCTTCCTTTCTTTTGACTAGGTTTCATGTAACCCAGGTTGTCCTGAAACTCACCAACTAGTCAAAGAGAATGACCTTTAACTTCTGATTCTCCTGCTTCCACCTCCCCAGTGCTTCTGGGATTACAAACTTGTACCACCACATATGGTTTTGTTGTTGTTTGTTTGTTTTTTTGAGACAGGGTTTCTCTGTGTAGCCCTGGCTGTCCTGGAATTCACTCTGTAGACCAGGTTGGCCTCGAACTCACAGAGATCTTCCTGCTTCTGTCTCCTCAGTGCTGGGATTAAAGATGTGTGTCATCACCACCCGGCTCATATACCATTTTTTATTCGCTGATGAGGTTCAAATCCTGGGCCCCAGGGCAAATACTCTATCAATTGAGCTACATCCTACAACCCAATGAGTCCCTCATTCCCTCCCTCCTTAAAAAAAAAAAATCATTTATTTATTTGTTTGTTTTGTTTTTAAATTTATTTTTATTTTATGTGCATTGGTGTTTTGCCTTGCATATATGTCTGTGTGAGGGTCCTCTGGAACTGGAGTTACAGACAATTGTGAGCTGCCATGTGGGTGCTGGGAATTGAACCAGGGTCCTCTGGAAGAACAGTCAGTAGCTCAGGCTCTTCTCAAACTTGCTGTGTAGTAGAGGCTGACCTTGAACTTCTGACCTCCCAGTTGTGGGATTGTAGTCACAGCATTATCATGTTCAGCTTCATTTTTCTAGTTTTTTATTTTTCCATTTACGGGGATTAAACACAGAGCTTTGCATATGGTAGACTGTGCTCTACCCTGACCTCCTCCACACCTTTTTTCCATTTCCTTGGGTGTGCTAGGCAGGTGTGCTAGCACAGAACTATAGGCTCACCTCACCCCCACCCAACTATGTACCTTAAATAAAAAAATTTTTTTGAGACAGGACTGTGTAGCCCTGGCTGGCCTCACTTGCTACATAGACCAGATTGACTTCAAATTCAGAGGCTTGCCTGCCTCTGTTTCCCAAGTGCTGAGATTAAAGGTGTGGGCCATTACACCCGGCTGCCTCTATTTTTTTTTTTTTAAAGCACCATTTTATGACATATCTTTGTCTTCACTGTCTACTCATCCACTCCAGCCTGGAGAAATCCCACTTCCTGGCACATGGGTTTGAATCCCCCAGAGTGCTGATGAGCAGTTCTCTTTAACAAGTGGATACATGTCATGGGAGGGTGTAGTTTCCTTTCTCATCCGGACCACCAGCCCGCAAATAACAATGCAGAGACTTCTTAGTAAGTATGAAAGCTTGGCCTTTAGCTTAGGCTTGTCCCCAACTAGCTCTTATAACTTAACCTGCTTCTATTAATCTACATTCTGCCACATGGCTTTTTTAACCCCTCCTCCACTCTGTATCTCCAACTTGATCTGCATCTCACTGCCTCTATATGTGCCTACATTCATCTCCTCCCCATTTCTCTCTCTGCCTGGAGGTCCCGCCTATCCTCTCCTGCCTAGCTATTGGCCGTTCAGCATTTTATTAAGCCAATCAGGAGGTGCGTTGGCAAAGGTGCATCTTCACAGTGTACAAAGATTATCCCACATCAGGAGAGAGGTGTTAGGGTTCGACAGGCCAGGCTGGGGTCGCTGGGGCTCTTTTACTAACATTGCTGGCTATGTGACCTGGGCCTCATTCCAAGCCTCACTTTCTTGGTCTGCCAACTGTCCACCAGGCACTCTCGGCTTCCTTCAGGGGTGCTGTGAAGACTAGAGAAGTCACTCACTGCTGTGTGGTGCTCGTGAAGTGCTGGCCTTGTTTATCTGCAATTCTCCCTTGGGAGGGGCCACCCGAGAGATTTCCGAAGGTCACAGACTCTCATCCAACCTCCTTGGAAAGCACTACCATGACTTGAAGAAAGTTAGGATTTGGGTAGCATGAGCACTACTCTGCTTGAGATGAGGCTTGTGAGCTTCCGAAGGGGTTGCTTGTTTCCTGGTTCTAGACATCTCCAAGGAGCTATTTAGCCAAGTTGGCAAAACAGAAACAAGATTTCAGTATTTTGAGCTCCATCTTTCCGTAAAGAAACCATTACCCAAAGAGCAGTATCCCAGCAGCCTTGAGGTGTCTGCAGAGACTCCTGTACTATGAACCATCCTCTGTGTAGTTCAGAAAGCACAACTTTAAGACCAGAGTGGGGTGTCTGGATGCTAGTTTCAGCTTGGATTTCTTCCTGTGGCTCTGAGGTCACGTGGTCATAAGCACCTTCTGTTAATGCCTTAATGTTTTTCTTTCCAACATCCACAAAAGCCAATGCAATCTTCTTGCCCATCTCTATCTACTAGCAAAGGTATGGCCATGATGGACATTAGTTCTGAACACATTGCCTATCCTCTAAGATAGCATCTGGCTTATGAAATCTATATTGTTAGTTACTTTTCTAGTTGTCCTGACTAAATACCAAACAAGAAACACCTTAAGCAGAGCTAGAAAGATGTTTAAATATTATGAGCACTGCCTGCTCTCCTAGAAGACACAGGATCAGTTCTCAGCACTGACATGCTGGCTACAAATCTTCTGTAATGCCTATCTCAAGGGATCTGTTGCCCTCTTCTGGCCTCCAGGGGTACTGCACACATGTGTGGCACAGTAGCACAGGCAGGCAAAATTCCCACTCACCTAAGTTTTTTGTTTGTTTTCTTTTTTTAAGAAGAAACAACAGAGTGTGGTGGTGCACGCCTTTAATTCCAGCACTCGGGAGGCAGAGGCAGGAGGATCTGTGAGTTCAAGGCCAGCCTGGTCTACAGAGCAAGATCCAGGACAGGCAGGGCTACACAGAGAAACTCTGTCTTGGAAAAAAAAAAAAATCAATCAACCTCAGGGCAAAAGGATTCCTTCTGGCCCTCAGTTTGAGAGGATAGCATCCTTTATGGTGGTAAGCCATGTTGGCAGTGGCTTCCTGGCGGTGGTAGTATGGTCCAGTTTGCTTACATCTTGTAGCTGTCAATAAACAGAAAGACAGGGGCTGAGAGAATGGACAGACAGCTCAGTGGTTAAGAGCACTGGCTGCTCTTCCAGAGGACCCAGGTTCAATTCCCAACACCCACATGGCTGCTCACAACTGCCTGTAACTCCAGCACCAGGGGACCTGACACCCTCACACAGACATACATGCAGGCAAAACACCAATGCACAGAAAATAAATAAAGTATCTATTTAAAAAAAAAAAAGACTAGCTGGATGTAGGGCTGGGTTATAACATTTAAGCCCCACCTCCCAGTGACCTTCTACCTTCCAGGTAGGTCCTACATTCTAAAGATTCCACAACTCCCCCCCCCCCCCCCCCCCCCCCGTCTCCCACCCTGGGTTTGAGGACCAAGTCTTTAAACCCAGAAGCCTGTGGGGCACATGTATCAGAAGGTGCACAATGGTGAATGACCAGGCAAGCCACCCACTACTGTAGCTGTGGGGATCAATGCTGAAAGGCAGCCCAGAGACAGTGAGACGGGAGCCTGAGCATTCCAGATGCTGTTCAAGAGATTATAAAGGCTGGCCTGAAGACCCAAAGTCACCATCAAGATTCAGTATCTATGTCACAGATTGGTTACTTACTAACACATCACCTCAAGATTTAATTGCAGTTAAAGCCAGGCATGCACTGGGGAGCAGAGGCAGGCAGAGCTCTGTGAATTCATAGCCAGCCTGGTCTACACAGCGAGTTCCAGGCCAGCTAGAGCTACAGTGAGATCCTGTCTCAAATGGCTCAGAGGTTAAGAGCTCAGGTTGCTCTTCCAGAGGCCCTGAGTTCAATTCCCAGCAACCACGTGGTGGCTCACAGCCATCTGCAATGAGATCTGGTGCCCTCTTCTGGCCTGCAGGGATACATGCAGGCAGAACACTGTATACATAATAAATACATAAATCTTTAAATGCAGTAATAATCCTGTATTATCTCATGGTTTCTGTCATCCAGGACCCAGGGAATGACTTCTAGGATGTTCTGGCTCAGGGCATCTCCTGAGGCTGCAGTGGAAATGTCAGCTGGGGTTTTCGTCACCTGGAAGTTTGTCTAGGACTGGAGGACCTACTTCTGAGATGGCTACTCACAGTGACAGTTCTGGCCATGGCAGGAATCAGCAGTCCTTCTTGTCCTCTCTCAGGACTACTCAGGTGGTTCATGACATGGCAGTCTGCTCCCCCAGAAGGAATGGCTGAAGAGCAAGTGAGGAAGAGATGGGCATCTATGGTTGGTATGTAAAAGGAATAAAAATTTTCTTAAAAAAAAAAAAAAGATGTAGTGTTTCACATCTTTCAGCCGTTGCTCCTATATTATACCTGTCTGTCTGCTGGCATGCTCCTCATCATGGTGGTCACGGACTCTAACCCTACAAACCATCAGCCTCACATGAACACTTTCATTATCACGGCAACAGACAAGCAAGAAAGGAAAGGTCAAAGCTCTGCTGAAGCTCTGCTCCCAATGGCTTTGTGGTCCCATAGCTCCCATCCACAGAGCCATTCAGAGCTGAGACTCCCATGGGCCTGTTCCTGGAGAAGGGCCTCGCTGGGACTGGCCCAGGGGCCCTGTGAGTGTTTCCCACAGACTTCCTGCAGAGCATGGGTGAGCGGGGCACTGTGGTATCTTTCCAGGCTCTTCAGGACCTCCTAGAAGAGCAGTAGGATCTCAGCAGGACGAAGTTAGAAGGGATGCTGGTTTTAGGTGGAGTCCCAGATTACTTACCTGGATGGAAATGCAAATAAAGGATGTCCAGGGGGAACCACAGAGAAGGTTCTGCAGAGCCCAGGGATCTCCTAGGGGAGAGGTTTCATTACCTTCCACACCCAGGGAGGGCAGCCCTATGTCCCCATTCCCCCAGCAACTCTTCCTCTTCCTCCCCTGCCACTTAGACCCTGAAAGCCACTAGCAAATGGCGTGGGGGTGTTCATACGAGACTGACGAAGCTGGTCATGTCTGCATCCTAGAGACTGCAGCCCCCAACTCCATGCCTCAACAGGGGCAGGAGAGGATTTGTCTTTGAAGGAAGATGAACGTGTCACTTAACTGTCTTTGACTGGACGCTCTAACTCCCATGGGACAGTGGATTCTATGACCTGATAGGAACAAGCCTGAGTGGGGGGCGGGGGGCAGGGAAGCAACAGTTGGCATGGACTGGGGGAGCTGAAACAATGGGGTTGCATCGGGTCATGTCCCAGGCCACGGGGTGGGGGTGAGGGATTGGGGGGAAGTTGTGGGGTTGGAGGTTGGGGGGTTGGTTGGGGAGAGCTGGTTTCACGGGGCCCAGGCTTTGTCCAGTGAACCTGAACCTCACATTTCCTACCTGCTGCTGCCCCTAAAGGCAGGGCCTCGGTGTGAGGCTCCTGATCGTGTCTCAGCTGCCGTCTGGAGCCGAGGAATGTTTACTATTTTTTTTTACTTCCTATCTGTCTGGAAATGGCCCTGAAGATCAGTAACAGAAGGGGACTCCTTGTTCCAGTGCAGACCGCCCACACCCTGCGAACTCTTCACCCAGCCTTGGCCTGACTTCACCCGGGAGAGGGAGGGGACAGGGAAGCTGTGCCCTGGCCTGAGAACAAGAAGCTCCTCTGCCTGGGAACAAAAGCTTTTTTTTTTTTCTTTTTCTTTCTGGAAAGCTTTGAGCAAGTCAACTTGATGGGGGAAGGGCAGGCCAGAGAGGGAATATGGGGACAGCTCTCTTAATGAAAATGTCCCCAGGGTAACAGAGCTGTGATCTGATGAGTCCTTTCAAAGTCTGGTTAACTATTGGAAAACAATTGGCTGGCTCCTGGTCTTCCTCTCTCACTGTCCTTGCACCAAGCTGAGGACTGACTCTGTTCTTAAAGAGGCAGGCTCCAGGGCTGGGAATGTAGCGGCTGGTTGAGTGCCAGCCTAGTGTGCTAAAGGCCCCATGTTTGATCCTCGGGATTACATAAACTGGGTGTAATGGTACATGGTAATCCCAACACCCAGCTGCTGGAGGCGGAGGCCAGAGAACCAGGTGTTCAAGGTCATCTTTGGCTACATAGTGGAAGGGACTGGATGATTGTGAGTGATTCGGGCCTAATTCTGCCCATTTGAAGCTTGAGCCGGCATGGTGTTGCACACCTTTGCTCCTACCCTTGGGAGGCAGAGGCGGGTGGAGCTCTGTGAGTTCGAGGCCAGCGTGGTCTACAGAGCTGGTCAGAGATACACACAGAAACCCTGCCTCAAAAGAGAGAGAGAGAGAGAGAGAGAGAGAGAGAGAGAGAGAGAGAGAAGAAAGAAAGGATGACCCCACCTTGGAGTGCTGGCAGTGGTCCAGAGGGTGCCTGGACTGGTCTACTCCGGTGACCGGTCTAGTGAATACCCTAACCATCATCATAGAGCCTTTGTCCAGTGATTGATGGAGGCAGATCCAGAGGTCCATGGCCAGGCGCCAGGGTGAGCTCCAGGAAGCCAATTGATGAGAGAGAGGAGGGATTCTGCAGGCGGGGGAAGTCTAGATCATGATGGGCGGATGTGCAGAGATGACCGGCCACACTAGTGGAAGCCCATGAACTGTGGACTGGTGGCTGTGGAGCCCCCATGGGACTGCACTAGGCCCTGTGGATATGAAAGATGGTTGTTTGGTTCGAACTGTTTGTGGGGCACCCAGGCAGGGGGATAGGGATCTGTCTCTGGTACATGGGCAGGCTTTTGGGAGCCCAGTGACTGTGGTGTGAAGCCTTGTGCAGCCTTGGTGCAGTGGGAAGGGGCTTAGACCTGCTTAGGCTCAGTGTGCCAGGCTCTGCTGACTCCCCATGGGAGACCTTGGTTTGGGGGATGTGGGGATGTGGGGTGGCTAGGGAGGGAAGGCTGAGGGGTAGGAGGAGGGAGGAGGGGGGATCTGTGGGTGGTATGTAGAGTGAGTAGAAAATTTCATAATAAAGAAAAATGAAAAAAAATAAACAATTTATCTGAAAGAAGAAAAAAAAGGGAGAGGAGAGACTTGAGAACAATCCAGAGTGCTTTTTCTTCTTCTTTTCTGTTACCCAGTGAAGCTCTTCTGGAAGGTGACTGGCTAATCTGACCATCGGTCTAACACCACGGCCTCCTCTGGACCTGAGAGTTAAAACAAACATTGTACAGGGCATCTAGGGTGTCCCAAGAGGAAAGTCAGGCCCAGCTTCCAGAAGACAGGTGAAGGACTTGGGACGACAAAAGACAAGAGGCAGCGGCTACCGTCCTCATAACCAGCAGCCTCCTCCGAAGTGGATCGAGGTGGATCAGGGTGAGCGCTGACAACCACCTCACTGAGTAGCAGAGAAAAGCCGCCCTCAGATGCTGCACAGCTCTTCCTCTCGTGAGTGTCTCTGGGACAACTTACCAACAAAGAAACTCCATTCCGATGGGTCTCCACAGTGGACTCTACCATAGGTTTCCTCTTCCCTTTTCCATAGGTGCATTGAAATGTTTTTAAGGGGCTGGAGAGATGGCTCAGAGGTTAAGAGCACTGGCTGCTCTTCCAGAGGTCCTGAGTTCAGTTCCCAGCAACCACATGGTGGCTCACAACCATCTGTAATGAGATCTGGCGCCCTCTTCTGGCGTGCAGTCATACATGCTGTATACATAATCAATAAATAAATCTTTAAATGTTTTTAAATTTATTTTTATGTGTATGGATGTTTTGCTGGCTTGTAGGTCCGGGCACTGCATGCATGCCTGGTACCTGCAGAGGCCAGAGGAAGAGCCTATCCCCTGGGACTATACTTACTGCTGGTTGTGAGCTACCATGTGGGGTGCAAAGAATTGAAACCAGGTTCTCTGGAAAAGCAGCCAGTGCTCTTAACCCTCGAACCGTCTCTCCAGCCCCCGCAGGTGCATATTTCTAGTGGGGTCATTAGCTGTTCATCTGAGGATAGAGATCTCCTTGCCAGAGATGTGAAAATTGAGAACAGCAAGAGATGGCTTTGTGTGTGTGTGTGTGTGTGTGTGTGTGTGTGTGTGTTGTTTGTTTGCTTTGTGTTTTTGAGATAAGATTTCTCTGTGTAACCCTGGCTGTCCTGGAATGGACTCTGTAGACCAGGCTGGCCTCGAACTCAGAAAGGCCTGTGCCACCACACCTGTCTCTAGTCCTACGTTTTAAGGTAGTGGTTCACCTAATCCAGACTGCTTTACCTTTCCTTGAATCAGAACAAGAAATTTGCCTGAGATCCAGCTTTGAGCGTGCAAGTGAACTACATCCTTGAAGATGTAGAAACAAAACAAAAACCAAACCTGGTTTTCTGAATGACCACATGGGACAGAGCCTCCTGCCAACTTGGAATGAGTTCCTCCAGTGAGAAAGGCTTTTCAAAACCACTAAATTACTGTGTTTTATCCATTCTAAAAATCCAACTTTTCCTCTTATTCTACTTTCTTTGAAGGCACAGCACCATTGGCCAGGCAGAGGTCATCAGTGGCCTTTTTTAAAAAAAAAATTTATGTACAATGGTGTTTTGCCTGCATGTGTGTCTGTGTGAGGGTGACAGATCCCCTGGAAGTGAAGTTACAGACAGTTGTGAGCCACCATGTGGGTGCTGGGAATTGAGCCCAGGTCCTCTGGAAGAGCAGCCAGGACCCTTCACTGCTGAGCCATCCCTCCAGCTCCAGAGGCTACTCTTACCCCAGCCTGCTAGGTTCCAGGAAAAAAAATATTTTTTAAATGAGAGACTTGATAGAAAAATCTCCTATTTGTATAAATAAATTAATTTGAAATTAACATATAAAATACACAGATCCGTGCAAGGAACAGCAATTTATTTATCAATGAGATTTGGAATACCGGGTAGAGAAGAACTCTGCATATATTATTTGTTTATTATACAATTAATGCATAAGAAGAGTCATTATTTCTTTCTGTTTCAGTCCAGGATCCTTCTCTTGATCATTTCATGTCTCCCACAATGAAAACAACAGCAACTCATCTTGTTGGCTAAATACCATTGCACATGCTGTTGCTTGTGATGAGTCTTTGACCTGCCAGGCAGCTCCCGAATATTGACACAGAGACTTCTTATTAATTATGAAAGCTCAGCCTATAACTTAGACTTGCCCCTAATTAGCTTTTTTTTTTTAATTATTTATTTTTAATTTTCTGTGCATTGGTGTTTTGCCTGCATATATGTCAGCGTAAAGACGTCAGATCCCCTGGAACTGGAGTTACAGACAGTTGTGAGCTGCCATGTGGGTGCTGGGAATTGAATCCCAGTCCCCTGGAAGAGCAGCCAGTGCTCTTAACCACTGAGCCATCTCTCCAGCCCCCTAACTAGCTCTTATATCTACAATTAGCCCATATTTTTAAATCTATGTTCTACTACATGGCCTTTCACCTTTCTTACATTCCGTACCTCCAACTTGTTCTCCATCTCCTGGCATCTCCTCTGTGCCTGGATTCATCCCCAGTTCATGCCTGGAAGTCCCACCTACTTCCCCTGTCTAGCCATTGGCCGTTTAGCTTTTTATTAATTTTAAAATTTTTTTTGGTTTTTCGAGACAAGGTTTTTCTGTGCCACAATCTGGCTGTCTTGGAACTCACTTTGTAGACCGGGCTTGCCTCTACCTCCTGAGTGCTGAGCTTAAAGGTGTGCACCACCACTGCCCGGCTGTTTAGCTTTTTATTAAACCAATCACTGTGACATATCTTTACACAATGTAATCAAGTATCTCACAACAGTTGTTCCTTTAGGAGTTCCACACCAAGGTCCTATTTCAGCCTTTCTGTGCCTGGGTTTCATAACGTTATTTGATGGTTACCAAAGCTTTGTCTTCATCCTGGTCATTGCATTTCCCGTGAAAATGATGTTTTGTATTCTTTTAATAGAGAGCCAATGCGTTTCTAGTCCCAGAGACTTTTTTTTTTTTTTTTGGCCAAAGCTAATGCTGAAAGAGGGATGTTTAAACAAGTCACAGTAGCACTAAAGCGCTTCGGTTTTGAAGGAAAAGCCAGATAAGCCATTTTCTAGTCGTCATCCCCGTCCTGTCTCCGTCCGGTACCCGATCCCCCACCCCTGGTGTAGAGTGAGCTGTTGGCTTCTTTTCTGCACAGGTCTCGTGGCTTTCCAGGTCACAGTCTGGTTCATTGCTAAAGAGCCCCATGTCCCATTCGGTTCTGAGACACGTCTTCCATCTGGGGCCACCATGTCCTTCAGATGTTTGATGAGAAGTCCTTGCCAATCACATACTTGATTGGCTCTGTCCTGGGTATTCCCAGTGCTGGAATCAGCCAGAGGACTGGCTGTGCTTTGTCAGTGGAAACTGCCTCACGGGTCAAGTATGCGGAATAAAGAAGATGAGAGGGGCCTGGAGGGGAGGGGTGCCGCAGGAGAGCGTGAGAGCCCACATGGCCAGCCTGAGGGACGTGAGATTGTACCGCTTTTCCCCACCCAGCCAGGAAAAGCGCGAACAAAGCCAGCAGAGGGCGTGTGAATGAGTGAGCAAGCGTCTGCCAGACGGCCAGGGACACACAGTACACAAAAAGCGGGAGGAGCTGGGGTACAGGGGTACGGCTCAGCTGGAAGAGCATTTGCATGAGACCCTCGGTTCAATCCACAGGACAAAAACAAAAACAAAAACTGGTTTTTTTGTTTTGTTCTTTAAAGATTTATTTATTTATTATGTATACAGAAGAGGGCACCAGATCTCATTACAGATGGTTGTGAGCCACCATGTGGTTGCTGGGAATTGAACTCGGGACCTCTGGAAGAACAGCCAGTGCTCTTAACCACTGAGCCATCTCTCCAGCCCCACAAAAACTACTTACTGTGGTTCAGCCCTCGGGAGGCAGAGGCAAGAGGATGAGGCATTCGGGGCCATCCTCAGCTGCTCAGAGGTCCATAGGACCCTATTTACAAAAAAACAAAAAACAAAAAACAATAGTAAAAGGGACTGAGTTCTGAATGGGAAGTAGCAGATGATGGGACCAGACATTGTATCATCAAAATCTTTTCCTTAAAACCAGTACTCATAGGAGAGAAAGGCACCAATCCGTCTACCACTTTAATGTTAATCGTTACCCAGAATGGCCTAGGCTGCCTTGGCTACTAGGTTTGGGAGCCAATTATGTCAAGAAATATTTTTATTTTATTTATTTGTTTGTTTGTTTGTTTGTTTGTTTGTTTATTATGGTTTTTTGAGACAGGGTTTCTTTGTGTAGCTTTGCACCTTTCCTGGAACTCACTTGGTAGACCAGGCTGGCCTTGAACTCACAGAGATCCGCCTGGCTCTGCTTCCGGAGTGCTGGGATTAAAGGCATGTGCCACCACCGCTTGGCCAGGAAATATTTTTTAATGCCGAAGTCATAACCATTTAATAACACAGGCAGAGCTCTTTGATTGTGATAGTTAACGTTTATGCCAACAGAGAGTGGGTCTAGAGCCCAGAAGGGGCTCTCTCTCTCTCTCTCTCTCTCTCTCTCTCTCTCTCTCTCTCTCTGACTCTCTGTCTCTCTCTGTCCGGGCTAGAGTGGTTCTGGTGTCTACCACTTCCTGAACATGTTGGATCCTTCTGGTAAGACCAAGAAGGCACCAGAAGAAAACTTAAAGAATGTCTGCAGCTTGTGGGGGCGGGGGGACAGGGGGACCCCAAGACTATGAGTGGAATGTTTTTTAAAATGTTACATCACCTCAGTTCCTGGTATGAAGGATGATATTGTTGGAGGACCCACAGCAAGGATTCCAAGATGAGAGTTAGGCTGTGTGGTGCTGGGTATGGTAAGGGTGCTATGAACCAAAACTGGACCCTTGGCAAAAGCAGCATACACTCTGGACTGCTGAGCCGTCTCTCCGGGCCCTGTTGTTTTATTTAATGAATGTGTGTGTGTGTGTGTGTGTGTGTGTGCCGTAGTGCATGTGTGGAAGTCAGAGGACAACTCCCAGGAGGTGGGTCTTGCCTTCTACCTCGCTGAAGCAGGACCTCTCTTGTTTCTTGCTTCTGAACCTTGTGAGCACTCCAGGCTATGTTTTCTTGTTTGTTTGTTTTGGTTTTTTTGGGGTTTTTTTTTTAGTGTGGGTTCTGGGAATTGAACTACCTCCCAGGCTAACACATTTCACTTACTTTCCTTCTTCTTTTTTTTTTTGTTTTTTTTTTTGTTTTTGTTTTTGTTTTGTTTTTTGTGGTTTTTTGTGGGGTTTTTTTTTTGAGACAGGGTCTCTCTATGTAGGTAGACCGGGCCTCGAACTCACAGAAATTCATCTGCCTCTGCTTACCAAGTGCTGGGGTTAAAGGCATGCGCCACCGGGCCTGGCTTTGTTTCTTTCTTTGTTTTGTATAAGAACTAAAATCATAGCTGGTCTACAGAGTGAGTTCCAGCACTACACAGAAAAACCCTGCCTTGGAAACAGACAGGCAAACAAACAGAACAAAAGAACAAAATCATGCCTCACCGCACCCTCTCCTCGCTTTATCTTGGGTGTTTTGCCGCGGTGATGGAAAACTGTCACAGGAGGGACCCTGCTTGTGGGAGTCAGGACTGGGATTCTGCTGACATCTGACACGTTTGGTGGCACACCCTGCGTTCTGTCTGTCATACTAGCTCTTGGCCGTCTCACTGCGACAGTTACTTTCAGGGCACTCACATCTCTCTCCGTCTTTTGTGTTTTCTGGATGTAAACAGTTTGTTTTGTGTTGGCTTCTTTTCAGTGGGTGGGAACGGGCATTTCTATGGAGAACATTTTTTTTTTTTTAAGATTTATGTATTATGTATACAGTATTCTATCTGCATGTACCCCTGCCCGCCAGAAGAGGGTGCCAGATCTCATTACAGATGGTTGTGAGCCACCATGTGGTTGCTGGGAATTGAACTCCGGGCTCTGGAAGCTCTTAACCTCTGAGCTATCTTGCCAGTCCTAAACCTTCATGTTTATTTTCTGTGTGGGGGTGTTTCTTCCCGAATGTACGCCTGTGCACCAGGCATACAAGAGGGCATTGGATCCCCCAGGACTGGAGTTACAAAAATGTTGTGAGCCGCCATACGGGTGCTGGGAACCAGATTCAATTTCTCTGGAAACTGCTGAGCCATCTCTCCAGCCCTTCATTTTTAAGTTTAAAAAAGGCTTTATTTTTAGTATTTTTTTTTATTCATGAGTTTGTGTTTATGTATGTGTGTGTCTGTGGGAATGTATGCCACGTGTGTGGGGGCGTGCTTTGGGGGGCCAGGTCCCATAGAAGTGGAATTACAGGCAGTTGTGAACCTCCCTACATGGATTCTGGGTTCAGAACCCATGTTCTCTGGATGATTAGTAAGTGCTCTTAAGCACTGAGCAGTTTCTCTGGCCCCTTTTAAAGTTGTACGAGGAACCTCTAATGCTCCTAGGTTTTATGAATGATGGAATGGAATGTATAGAATGTCATCAGTCTTCTCAACCAGCCCAAATATTAGTAATCATTTGGATTGACTGACTGACTTTTGCTACTTTTTTTTATTGGTGGAGGAAAGGTTTGAGTTCTGTTTGAGTTAAGTGCAGGGTTCCCTGGGAAGAAGGACCAGAGCAATGGAAGGAATTAGCCACCTGTCATCCACGTCCTGGCTTGAGCAGCACATGTCTAGCCCCTGGAAGGGAAAAGCCAGAGTGAGAAAAAGAGAAGTTATCTTGTAAGATTTGGAGCAACTAAAACCGCAAGCGGTTTCACTTTGTTTGTTTCTCTTTGGCTTTTTGAGAGAGGGTCTCACTATGTAGCCCTGGCTGTCCTGGGAGTGTAGAGGGTAGAGAGCCTAGCTAGCATTCTGGAAGCCCTGGGTTTGTTCTCCAGCACCACGGGCATTCAGGCGTTCAAGGTCATCTTCAGCTATACAGGGAATTTAAGGCTGGTGTGGATTACATAAGACCATATCTCAAAACACAAACATAAAACAAATGAATAGGGGCTAGAAAGATGACTCAGCAGTTAAGAGCACACACTGGCTGCTCTTCCAGAGAACCTGGGTTTGATTTCCAGCACCTACATGGCTGCTCTCAACCACCTGCGCCTCCAGATCCAGGAGGTCCTATGCCCTCTTCTGACCTCCCAGGGCACCAGGCATATACACACAGTGTATAGATATGCATGTAGGCAAAACATACATACAAGTAAAATAAAATAAAAATAAATTTAAAAGTAAATAGATAAACTTACAAGACAGCATCCTTCCAAGTGGAGTTATCCAGGGCAGTCCATGCAGCCATTAGCTGATTGCCCAGCCTCCCTACTTCTTGGAGGGCGCTTTAGTTAAAAGGGAGGAATCTCTCAGAAACTGTCCCCACTAGAGGAAATCTAGCTGCAGGGTTTCTGAATGGAAAGAAAATAGGTTTTTGTTCTGTGTTAGGGACAATGAATCAGATGTGATTGGACACAGCCTTCTGGGGAATAGTTTTTTGCTATTTCAGCTGAAGTCTGAAAGAGAAGACACACTGAACAAATTGTGGCTACAGGATATAGATTATAACAATGACAGGGTTGCCAGCATCAAAGGGCAATGGAGTATCTGTCCCAGGTCCACTTAAAAAAAATGTTTCCCCCGCCGGGCCGTGGTGGCGCACACCTTTAATCTCAGCACTCGGGAGGAGGCAGAGCCAGGCAAATCTCTGTGAGTTCGAGGCCAGCCTGGTCTACAGAGTGAGATCCAGGACAGGAACCAAAACTACATAGAGAAACCCTGTCTCAGAAAATAAATAAACAAACAAACAAACAAACAAATAAATAAATAAATAAAAAATTTCAATTTCATTTATTTGTATTGGGGATGGGTGAAAACATCCCATAGCTAAGTGTGGAGGTCAAAGGACAGCTTTTGGGATCTGATTTTCTGCTTTCACTATGTGTGTTCTGGGATTAGCCCTGGGGACGGAACTCAGGTCGTCAGCCTAGACAGCAAGAGCCATACCATTGTTGGTTTTTGCTTTTGTTTTTGTTTTCAAGGGAGATGTGGGTGCTGGGAAGTAGGTCCTCTGCAAGATCAGTAAGTGTTTCTAACCTCTTAGCCATCTTTCCAGCCTCAGGGTCTTTTTCTATCCCTTACCTTTGAACTGACAGTCAGTAGACCCTCATCATATTTTCCAGAAAAACCAACAGATACAATCTGGGTCATTCCTTACTCCTTTGGCCCAGACAGTCTTTTGAGCATGGTATCCATGTACACATTTAGGGTCCCCATCTCATCCATGGCAGATTTCGGGATCCCTCTGGGTTTCCAAAGGGCATGGCTCCTGTCATCCAGTCCATGGATGCACTTACGGATGCTGGTGGTGGGCTCTTGGGTGGCTACCTTATTGATGATGACATACAGCCCTCCCTCTCTCCTTCCCTGTTGGTCTGCGTTAGAAAGGACCAAAGGCTTTCCTAAAGTGGAGAGAGGCAGTCATGTTGCTCCAAAGCAGACAAAGAAAGGTAAGGAAGAGGCTTCTTTAAACGAGAATGTGTAAAATAGAGGTGCAGCCTGTGAGCACCACCGCAGCAATTATGCCGAAAGACTGCAGTACAAGCTGGCCTGGGCTGCGCCATCCTATCAGACATCGGCAGCAACACGTCTCTACAAGAGCCTTTTAAGAGCTGCTAATTATTTAGATTCCAATAGAAGCTGGGTCTTAAAAGTGATTTTGAACTGATTACAGCTTTTTGAACTGATTGCTGCTGTAAGTAGAAAGGAAGGAGTCTATAAAAGCAAAAAAAAAAAAAAAATCCTTTGATCAAACACAAAGGAATTATCCTAAATAAAAATACCTTTATTTCACATATACACAGTTGTTTCACACATGTAAACAAGTAATTTCTATATATATCAAAGATGTAAGCAATTATGTTCATTATTCTACCCTCTGTCTCCCCTCTTCCCAGGCTGGGGACCATGCCCTGGGTTTTGTATGTGCTGAGTAAATGCTCTACCATTGAGCCATGCTCCCCACCTATCTACACTAAATTTCATGTTGGCTAAGAACAGGGACCACACTGTTCATCCTTATAATTCTTTATAGTGTGTAGAGTGCTATGGAGAACATAGAAAACACTTACTGAATTGGATTGAACCGAAGCATTTGCTGATTAATAATCAGAGCAAATAATTGTCATTTACTGTGATAGTGAACTACTGTAGAATGAATGCTGGGGAAAAGCAAGACAAAAGACCATCTGAGGAGCGTCAGAGCTGGGGAGACACACCTATTTTTTTCCCAGAGACCCCAGAGAAATATGCAAATGTTCTTGAGAGGAAAGCCAACCACTCTACATACCACCACAGAGACCGGGTTGATTGCTCTATGGGAGTTGCTAGGCAACCACTTGGTAATTTCCCCCCAGTAATAGAGATGAGCTTGTCATCTGCTTTCTTGGCTGTATGTGACATGAGGAGGCAACCGGTAAAGGACAGCTAAGAACACCTGCCCCTGGATGACACAACCACTCCCGCTGAAGTGTGGTAACACTGGAGAAAATCCCTGTGCCCTGTCACAAGTTGCTGCAGGGGGAATTTCATTAAACTACTAGTACAGGACATTGCAGGGAGTTTTCCTGGATTCACCCTGTGGGCAGATCCTGGGGGTGATCCCGTTATCCCTGACCACCCAGCGGCAGACCAAAAGCACAGCAGTTCTGCGTGTGGATGGCCGTCACTTCAATGAGGGCTCCGGCGGAGCCTGTCCCCTGGCTCCAGTGGAGGTGGCTTCGCCAGATAAAAGCAGCTTTTTAAGTCTTAAAAGGGACCCTAAACTACAAAGAGACCCAAGTTCTGGGTGAGCAGCCCACACTCTTCACACCTGTAGAAAAGACCTTTTAATGATACATTTGTTTGTTGTGATTCCCAAGATGTATGATTTCATAGACGAACGGCTGGCCTGTGCAGAATCCACACCGCCACAGGTCTCGACACCATCACTGTCTGCAGAACAGGTTGAAAGCGTGATGAAGCATTGGAGGATGAATGCTCTATCATGTCTCAAATCTTCTTTGATGTTAAGCGAGGAAAAGAGAATTTGAATTTAAATTAGGAGGACTGACTCTTTCATTCAAAATTTCAAAAGGTTGCCCCCTCCCAAATTTAAAAAAAAAATGCCATCCAGTCTATCGTGTTTGAGTCTTTGGAAACTGATTGCTTGCTTTTCAGCCTTCCTTTTGAGATCCTGGGCTCCTAGAGTAGGTAATCAGCCCCAGAGAAGCAGGTTCTGGACTGAGGTAAACCATCCAGGTAGCCTGTGAATAGCTAGGCAAGCCTTCATCCTAACATCAGGCAGCTACTAATCCAGCCTGTTGTGGCTGTCACAGCCGTGGCGGGCAGGAGACAAAGGGCAGGCACTTAGGTCCCTCCCTTTGGCTAGCAGGCTATTGAAACAATGGACTCCAGATCTTTAAAATTTCCCCAGGAACCCCGCGCTGTGGGGAGGGAAGGAAGTCCTGGCACCAGTCCATTGAGGAACCTGCTTCCCAGGAAGACATCACACAGGGCTCTGTGGGCTTCACATGTGCACATTTCCTGACTTAGTTCATCTTTCCCATAGAGTTGGGATGCTGCTACAGAGGAAGGGGAGGAAGTGGAGAGAAACCAGGAATCTCTCTTCCTGGTTTGGTCACACTTAAATAAACTTAATTCCATTTACCAATTTTAGTCTCCTAGTTCTTTTTTGTTGGCATATGTGAATTTGTGTGTGCGTGCGTGTGTCTCTGTATGTGTGTGCATATATGTGTGTGCAAATGGAAGCCGGAGGACAACCTTGAGTGTTGATCCTTGGGAGCCATCCACCTCAACTTCTCACAGTGACAAGCTCTCACTGGGACCTGGAACGAGCCTAGCTGGCCAGAAGCCCCAGGCATCTACTTTGTCTCCGCCTCCCCTGAGGTGATTTGATTGAGAATGGCCCCCAAAAGTTTCATCTATTTGATTCCCAGTTGGTGGAACTGTTTAGGAAGGATTAGGAGGTGTGGCCTTGGAGGAGGTGTATCACTGTCGGTGGGCTTAAGGTTTCAAAAGCCCACATCAGGCTCAGTCTCACTCTCTCTGCCAGCCTGTAGGTCAGGATGTGAGTGCTCAGCTACTGCTCCGGTGCCATGCCTGTCTGCCTGCCTGCTGCCATGCTCCCTACCATGATGATCATGGATTAGTCCTCTGTAAGCAAGCCCCCATTTACATGTTTTCTTCTACACGTTCCCTTGGTGATGGGGTCTTCACAGTAACAGAACAGTAAGTAAGACACCGTCTGTGCTGAGACTACAGGGCACACTCATGCCTGGCTTCTTGTTTGGATGCTGGAGCATTGTACTTTCATGTCAAATACTTTTCTGACTGAGCTATCTACTCAGCCCTTTAGTCTCCTAATCTTTTGAGATATAGGGTAAGGATGGAGCAGGTTCAATGAATCTAAGTGTCCCAGTAATGACAGTGCATTAAACAGACCCAACTGGCCAACCTTTTGAGTGACACCTTCACAGATTCAGCCTACCTCCTCCAGGAGTATGGTATACAGTGTTTAGGAATGTTTTGGTCTGTCTCACAGACACTACACATGTCCTCTCTACTGATATTCTTCATAGACTCCAAATACCATCAGCCTTTAGCTAAATAAAATTTAAGGGGGCTTTTATTTTTAAATTATACATACAGTATTCTGTCTGCATGTGTCCTTGCAGGCCAGAAGAGGGCACCAGATCTCATTACAGATGGTTGTGAGCCACCATGGGGTTGCTGGGAATTGAACTCAGGACCTCTGGAAGGGCAGTTGGTGTTCTTTAACCACTGAGCCATCTCTCCAGCCCCCGCATTTTTTTTTTTTTTTAGATTAAAAAAATAATGTCTATATGTGTGAGTGTTCCGTCTGCATGTATGTCTGAGCATGGTGGGCATGTAGTGTCTGTGGAGGCCAGAAGATGGCATCAGATCCTCTGGGACTGGAGCTACAGCTGTTTGAGCTGACATATGGGCATTGGGAATTGAACAGGGTCCTCTGGAAGAGCAGCCAGTGCTTTTAATCTCTGAGCCATCTATCCAGCTCCTCAAAGACATTCTTGAGCGGATGCTCAGAACAGAAAAAAAACTCCACAAATGATTCATAAAGACGAGAATACTGGGGCTTTGGTGATTCCTTTCCAGAATTACAAGTGTGGAACAGAGTCTGGAGAGTGACCCTGCATTCCCCCTCATTTCTCTGTCTCTCTCTGCAGGGTCTCATGTAGCTCAGGCTAGCCCTGAATGTTCTATGTACTGGAGGCTGAGCATTCAAATGTGAGAGGAGTTTAAGGTGCAAGCACGGAGAGAGAGAGCAAGCTAGCTGTTTGGGAGGAACTTCCTGCCCCACAGACTCAAAACTGTGCCGGAATGTTAGCATCCTGACTGCGTCTAAACACATCTTCTTCATGACCCTGCCCTTCCAGATCCCCGCTATGAACACGGGTCAAGGAGTGACCTGGCTGCTGGGGGAAGGAGGTCTGCACCTGCAACCTTTTACCTCTGACCTGTACATAGCTCTGTCTGCGTGAGACCTCTTCTCTCAGCATGCCTCTGGCCCTCCAGTGCACACACGTACCCACCACACCATCAAATCCTCTTTGGAAGCTCTATGAATTGGCTAGCATCTAAGACACCAGGTACCCATTAAGACTAGGGGATGCTACAGACGGCCAAGGGATGTCCAGAGGAACGACACCACTGGCTCCCAGATGCTGGTCCAGGAGCTGGTCCAGCCCTCGTGCTTTACTGGTCCTTGGTAAAACTGGAGAACTGATGATGTGAGAAGTCTGGCATGAATCTGGCTTTTTGAGACAGGGTTTCTCTGTGTAGTCCTGGCTGTCCTGGAACTCACTCTGTAGACCAGGCTAGCCTCGAACTCACAGAGATCCATCTGCCTCTGCCTTCTGAGTGCTGATTAAAGGAGTGCACCACCATGCCCAGCTTGAAGTTACCCCATATTTTAAATTGTGAGATTATACTTACTCTATGTATATGGGATACCAAAATGCCCTTTCCTTAATAAAATGGTACTCAGAGAAGCTGGGGTTTGAAACTGGATATTTTGGATGCCTTCCTTGATTCACATTACACTAGTATCGTTTAAATGATTAAAACCCCTGTAATTTTATATTAATGTTTATGTGTCACTTGTTTATTTATTAAGCACTGGGATCTCCCCAGCCCCTGTCTCTACAGTAGCTTTGAACTGTTGGGCTCAAGTCACCTTTCTGCCTCAGCCTGTCAAGTAGCTAGGATTGCAGGAGTATACCACCAAGCCTGGCAAAAGTGATGATTATTTATAAATCTTTGAAAGCATACCAGGTGTAGTAGCTCACATCTGTAATTCCAGCATTCAGGAGATGGAGGCAGGAGAGCCACTGCAAATGTAAAGCAAGGTCAGCCTGGGTTACTAAGTGAGTACCAGGCCAGCCAGAGCTACAAACAAATACAAAATTGAATAAATAAAAGAATTGAAAGTTTTAAAATACATCTCACACACGTACATACATGGCTAACTCTTTATGTTCCATGGGACTAGAAAGCCAAATCCTCATATGGACAGGTGATAATAATTTATTGACGCAGACTGGAAAGGGTTGCTGTTTCTGACCCAGCTTTGCTTACAGTGGGAAATCTAGTCCCAAATTCTAGCACAGCATTTAAGGTATCATGTCTCCCCCTGCTGGAAACGGTGTTGGTAAACTAAGTCTTGAGCCTCCAGCAGGACTGGGGAGGATTCAAACTGCTAAGACCTGAAAGCCAGAAGACTCATGCTCCAAATCTACTCTTCATTGCAAGGACCTTGGCTGGGGGGACCTGCCCCCACTTGTCCCTGGGTACTCTTGAGGAGAGAGGGGTAAGAAACATTTAGGTAGAATGATAGACAGATGAGAAGGACAAAAACACAGGACAGTTTCGGAGGACCTGGATCAAAATCCAAGGGCCCAGAACGTTACTCAAAAGGGCTTTTTATTCATTTATTTATTTTTATTTGTTATTGATTGATTGATTTTGAGACAGGGTTTCTCTGTGTAGGTTTGTGCCTTTTTCCTGGAACTCACTTGGTAGCCCAGGTTGGCCTCGAACTCACAGAGATCCACCTGGCTATGCCTCTCGAGTGCTGGGGTGGGTTAGAGGCGTGCCCCACCACCGGCCCGGCCAAAAGGGCTTTTTATAACAATGCCAAGAGGCCAGGAAAAAGATCTTCCCTTGCTGGATACAGCCAAATGCAGACCCTTCCAAACACCTGGTAACCACGACCATGGTCAAATCATCCCCTTATGCAACCCTGTAGGGTAAAGCAAGCTGATTCTCTGCCCCTGATTAATTCGGGCCTCCACACTTAGCCCAACCAAGAATCTTAGAACACTGACTAAAGACCCCAGGCCCCAGGCAACTATCCATCCAGGGGCCAATTTGCAACCCTGGGAAATCAATAAAGGAAGAAAAAAAATTAATGATTTGGCTACCTAACAATATCATCTACTTTCATGGACTTCTTCACATAGAATCATAGGGTAGAATAATCATAAATCCATTATCTATAAATACCACTGATTTTATTTTGAAATTCAAGTAGTTAATACAGAATGGCTGTCTGCTAATATGCAAGGGGATTCTGACTTACTTTCTTTCCCATTTTGCGATCCAAGACAAAGCCATTCCTCGTGGTTCTGCACTTTATTCTTTTATGTCCGTATGCATTATCCCACCTCCATTACTGTACATCGACTTTTATCTGTGCTTAAAGCTTTACCTGGTTTCTTCCTCTTTCAATAATGACTCAAGCTGAGTAATTTTTCCTCCTTTGCTTTTATCGATTTGCTCACTTTTTTTTTTTTTTTTTGCACTTACATTCTCTCATGTTGGTGATTGGACCATTTTCAATTTCATATGTTTGATCTTTAAGGTGTTTGAAGGCAAAGATCCTTTTAGTTAGGGGCAGTTATGTCTTCCCTGTTAAGCTCGGGTTTCCGGGCACACACTTCAGTTTCCTGGTTTATAAAGGAAGGATAACAGCACCTAGGCCTGTGGAGGCCTCTTGAGAAAATGCAAGAAGCTACGGGTTCTTAATGATTTGATAATGGTTGACCATTGTTTTCATTTCCCAAACAACAGCCTTATGCGGTGTGGGCATTCAACTATTACTTGTTGGGAGGGCTTATGCGAATCAGTGCA
The DNA here is from genome assembly GCF_903995425.1 of Onychomys torridus. NCBI lineage: Eukaryota > Metazoa > Chordata > Mammalia > Rodentia > Cricetidae > Onychomys > Onychomys torridus. The sequence continues at coordinate 55,513,134 of NC_050456.1, forward strand.
TTCATACTCACTAATACATTAGCATGATCTGTGTCTGGATGAATAATGTGATTAACTATGACTTTTAAGCTGCTTGGATTACCGATGCAGAACTATCGCCATGTAGATCCGCAAGGTCCAATTTAACGATCGGCCGCGCCAACGACGTGCGATAATCTTCGCTGTCCAGTAAAGCAGCCACTGGCTGCACGTGGTCCCTGAGCTCTTGTGACACCGCTAACGCGGCTGACGCCGTAATACTCTCATCTTATTTAATTTCAACAGCACTTCCTGGAGTACCGGGCTGGACAAACAGGGGCAGCTCCAGAACCAGTTTCCAACTCTCAGGTTTTCAGTCGTGGAGCACTCCGCTTAGGGATCATGCTCGTTGCGGGCTTCCCTTGCCCTTCCTGGTGTTCGAGAGGCCATGTCCCAGGGCCAGGCATGGGGGACGTCGTCCATAAAAGCCGAAGCTCCCACTGCCCGGGGCAAAGCCAGCCCAACATCCAGTGGCCTGAAATCACCCCACTAAAACACTCGTGGCGTCCAGTCCTCGTGCAGGGGCTGGAGGGTCGACGGGAAAGCAACCCAGGCGACAGGCGTGGCAAGAACGTGAGCGAGCCGCAGGGACACGGCGGCGCCCGGCTGCCAGTCCCGCGCGAGTCCTCCCACGCTGGGCGCCGCAGCCGCCCCAGGCCGGGCGCGTCCGGTTCCGGTCGAGGGGGGGGGACACACCCCGAGAGCAGCTTCCCCTCAGGACCCCCAAACGAGCCCCGACTCTCGCCAGGCAGGAGGCTCCGAGCCACCAGCCCCTGCCCGCCTTCGAAATCCAATCCTACAGTGCTTGCTGCCCACACAATAGCTCCGGGAACTAGACAAGATGGCGGCGAAGCCGCAGGCGCCGACCATAGAGAGGAGCTGTGGAGAGAGCGCCGCCCTCGCCTCGGTGACCTGCAGGTCTTCCGGCGTAGAGAGCGGAAGCGGAGCGGGGCGGGGCGGGGCGGGGGTGGGGAGGGAGGAAGGGCGGTTCTCCCAGTGCCCTGCTAGGAGCACAGCGCGCAGTCTCCATGGTCCCGTGGAGCCGGGTCACGTGAGTGGCGAAAGCCGCCGCGGAGGCGAGGGGGAGGAGCAAGGGGCGGGAGGCCTGGGGCGGGGGATAGCGAGAGACCCGGCGAATACCAGGTTGTCATGGAGTCGTGGGGCCCGGCTCGCGCATGCGCCCGCTGACCTGCCGGGCCGGTTCGTGGAGCGGCGACCCTGGCCTTAGGTGAGCGAGGCAGGGCTCGCGTGGCTCCGGGCGCGCGGGGAGGGACCGGGGGCACCGAGGGAGCCGGTGGGAGCAGGTGGAAGAGGGAGGAGAGCGAAGTGGACACACAGGGGAAGCGGGACTTTGGGAGAACCGGGTCGCCCAATATTGGGAGCAGAGGGACTCGCCATCCCTGGCTTCCGTGTGGTTGGTGTGCTTCCAAGGGTCGGGCCCGCGTGGGAAAGGGGATCTGGGGTGAGGCAGAGACGGTGTGTAGGGTGCCCTGGCCTGGCCCTGGGTGCCATGGCTCCTGCGGGAGCAGAGCCCGAAGGCCTGCGGGGCTGTGAGCAGAGGGGTCTGGGGATGGACTGGTTGGTGGGCATGAGGGCTGCTTACCGAGTGAGTGAGTACAGGTGAGTGCCCAGCACCTTCATTTAGCAGCTATGCTCAGACACAAGGTGCCCTGTCTATTCCAGGGGCCCGCGGTCCCCTACTTTAGGCCAGCTAGCCAGGCGTAGTGCCAAGGATAGGGATGCGAGGAAGAAGATGGATAGTGCCTGTAAGAAGTCAATGGTTAGTGGCTGGGTAGGGCAGTTTTGACCCGGACCCAGGCCCCAGGCCCCAGGCCCGAGCCAAGCTCTTCTGTTTATTGCCCAAGTCCTGGCAGTAGGCATTGCCTGGGCATTTGCCCTGGAGACTGGTGGTGGTATGCCAGTCACAGCATAGCCCTGTGGTCTGCCCAATTCTGCCCTGTTGAGTTGGCAGGCTAGTTGATGCCTGGAGGGTGTGCACGCTGCTGCCTGGCACAGATGTCATGTGGGCTGGTGCGAAAGGGTAGGTGGGCACTGTTACTGTGAGCCCCCTTTCAAAGCGATCTGAGAACGTTCTCTAAGCGCCTGCCCCCCTTGAAAGGATGGAGAGAGTCATGGGAAACCGTGTGACCGCGTGTGGAACCGGGCAGGATCTTGGACACAACCTTTTCAGCCAGTTTTGAGAATGGGAAGGAGTTTGAAGGAGAATATGAATAATAGACACTTAGGCAGGTGCAATTTTCCCACTACTACAATACACGTTCTCCTGGAATGGTATTTCTGAACATGCAGATCAGAAGAAAGCGGCTGCAGAGAAAACATCCTGATACGTTTGTAACTGGGGTTACTCATGGTTTTATGGCTGATAAAGGTTTTACTTTCTTTGGCCTTATCACTTTATTCTATATGAGCCTTGCCTTGGGCTTTCACCTCACACCTCTCTGTGCATGCATGTCGTAACACGTGACACATTTAAAGGGAACGTGAGCTCTCAGGAATGTCGCCACGCAGCTATAAAAGGAGAGCTAAAAGCTGCATTTCAGATCCTTTCCCTGTAACCCTTCGGTTGCCAGAGATAGTGGGTCACACCAGCTTTTAATTTGGTTGGTGTATTTGTCCCATCTTAGAATCATGGGTATATTGGACTAGACCTAAAAGTTAGATCTTGAGGTGATCGCGTGTTTGGAAATGCAGCCTTGATCGTCGGAATACATGAACTCAGGTATTTTGGTGACTGCTAAACTGCTTTGGCTTTCAGACACTGCCAGACTGAGATTTGTTAGAACTTAGTATTCTCTTGAATGCCTTACAAGTCTGTTGCAAAGATTGAAAACAAAATAAAAACAGAACTGGCAACTGTGAGCTTCTAGAGAGGAATAATGACCCAAATGTAAGGAATGCAAGATGGAAGTAAGCACCAGGTGCCATGGAGTACTTCCGAGAGTTTTCTTGTACCAGTTTATATGAGCCTCTGTGTTGACTAATTTCCCATTTTGAATTTGACTGTAGACTGCCCGCTTTGACAACCTTTTGGATAGTGTGTTACTCAATTAGGGTCAATTAGGGTCGCTCGCTCTGCCTGTTTGGGAGTGTTAGTTAAGTCCTAGTGCAGTGAGTGGAATATGGGGTCTGAGATGTGTAGGAAGTGGTAGTGGCTTCAGGGAGCCGAGAGGTGAGGGAGCAGGTGGCGACCGTGTAACCCATTCTCAGATACTGGTATCTGACTTTATTGTAGAATAATACTGAGGAGGGAAAGTAAAACCCTCTTGATTTCTTGAGTTTTTAGGTTTTGCTATTTGTGAAGTTCTTGGCTTAAGGGGTGCTAGTGGGAACCCCCCCCCATTTTTCTGCCTAGGGTTTCCTCTGGTGTGTTGTGTGTGAGCCCACTTCCTCCTAAAGAAGAGAGGTGGGTGTAGCTCTTATGTACCTACAAGGGCCTCCTCGGATGGAACATTAAGGCTTTTTTCCTGCTTAAACAGAACTTTATCAAGAAGAGAGGTTTTCTTATTTTTAATTATTTTTGCATCCAAAGTAGACACTTCGCCATTCTAAAGTCAACTGTATGGGTTTTGTTGTTATTTTTATTCCCAAGTGCCACCAATTCCCCAGGATCTCAAATTTTAGAATTTAACAGATTTGTCGAAGTTTTAGTATTTTGGTTCTGTAGTCAACATTATCCTGTAAATTCTCTGTGAACCAGAGTAAATTACTATGTTTTTTTCTGTAGCTCCCCTGACTGCGTTTTAGTAACAGTACTTACATTTTGATAACTTAGCAACAGTACTTTTTTTTTTTTTTTTTTGGTTTTTCGAGACAGGGTTTCTCTGTGTAGATTTGGTGCCTGTCCTGGATCTCGCTCTGTAGACCAGGCTGGCCTCGAACTCACAGAGATCCGCCTGGCTCTGCCTCCGAAGTGCTGGGATTAAAGGTGTGCGTCACCGCCACCCGGCAGTGCTGACATTTTGATAACTTCTTATTGTCTTGTCCAAGGGTCATAGGAGGCTAAGTTGAGATGCTTTCTCTAAAATGCCTGCAAAATACTCTGGGTTTAGTAAGATATTGTGAAGTTTTCTCAGGTTCTTTTTTTTTTTTAAATTTTATTTATTAAGTATACAGTATTCTGTCTGCATGTATCCCTGCAGGCCAGAAGAGGGCACCAGATCTCATTACAGATGGTTGTGAGCCACCATGTGGGTGCTGGGAACTGAACTCAGGACCTCTGGAAGAACAGCCAGTGCTCTTAACCACTGAGCCATCTCTCCAGCCCCAGATTCTTAATTAGTTGCAACTGACATGCCCTTCTAATCTGGATCACCTGGTCAGACCTGCCTTAGTCTGAATGCCATTCAGAAGCCACATCTAGTTTCATTTTAAAGAAGGCTCTATTATTCACTTTGGAACAGTGTTATTTTGGGAAACTTATACTCTATGCATTTGTTGGGTTTCATAGGCTCCTGCTTTAATTAGGGATTCAGTTTTACATTTTAGTCTACTTTTTAAACAGGATTGTCCAAGCTATCAAGCATCGTAGCTGTCAGACAGAGAGACATTGCCTTTGCAGAGTGCTCTGTTAGATGTGACAGTGTGGTTCTTATCATAGTGTGTGGAGGGAGAGTGATGTGGCCTGAGCTGGGTGAGGCGGACAAGCCTTCCTAAAGGAGTTGGTTGCGGGGCACGATGGCTTCTGCTTGGAATGGCGTTGAGCGTTTATCCCCATCCGATCAGCATGTGTCCTTCAGTTCACCGCAGTTGTCTAGAACAGTGGTCTCAGCTGTCCCGTGCTGCGACCCTTTAATACGGTTGCTCATGCTATGGTGACACCAGCCATAGAGCTAGTTTCGTTGCTACCACATAACTGTAATTTTGCTGCTGTTATGAATCGTAACGTAAATATCTGATGCACAGGGCATCTGATATGCAAACCTGTGAAAGGGCCATTTGACCCCCAAAGGGGTCACGACTCCCATGTTGAGAACCACTAGTCTGTACGTATGTGAGGAAGGGGTTACTCCAGAGTGCACAGAAGCACGTGTCTCCTGTTTCATTTCACCAGGAGTCTTTCCTCTAGTTCCCTAGGTCCTGAACTAGCAGAAATGTTCAGGTATGGCACTTCAGGATATTCCAGGGGCAGTGCTGCTTGGCTGAAGTACATGGAGTCCTGAGTGGATTAAAGTATCTCTGGGTTTGCTTATGCCTACCCAGTTTCATTATCACTGTTTTCCTTGGTGGCACCCTGTGTTCTTTATCTCCAAAGTGTCTCTTGTTTTCGTTGTTGAGAGACAGGATCTGGCTAGGTAGCCCTGAAACTAAAACTCACTCTGTAGACCAAGAGGTCCCCCTGGCTTTGCCTCCTGAGTTCTGGAGTGTGCCACCACGCCCGCTGCACCTTAGTTAACATCCACAGTCTCTCCAGCATGTGCGATTGCAGGGCCTGTCTGTCCTCTTCCCCCACCCCCACTGTCAGAGCATGGTCTTCTGCTCCTGCACTCTGCTCTGGCCAGCCTGGCCATTTACTTCTGAGTGTGCCAAGTTCTTTCTCCCTTCCGCCTTCACATTGGCCTGGAACGCACTGCAACAGCTCACCTGTAGTCTTTGACCACTCTAATGCCTGCTGACTCCTCAGCCTCCAGATTCCAGCCTCATGGCACTTTTCCTGGTGCTACAGACGTAGCCTCACTTTTTCATAGCTCTTGTCAGTGTGATAATCAGCTGTGTGAATCCTTGGTTAATGTCTGCTCTTCTCTAGATCACAGGCTGCAGGAAGGATACCAACAGTTACTCTATTCACTCTGTATCCTCAGTCTAGCACAATGCCCAGTTTATAGGAGCACTTGATACATGTTCTTTATGTATACATGTGACTGAATGTAATGCATCTGAGCTTCATTGCAAAATTGATTACAATGGAGGAGGATATTGTGAAACTAAAGAATAACATTAACAGCAATAAATGTTATATATCCTTATGCAGTATAAGCTCTTACACTTTAAAATTTATTTTATGTATGAGCATTTTGTTTGCATGTATGTCTGTATACCACTTGTGTGCCTAGTGCTTATAGAGCACTGGATCCCTAGGACTAGAGTTGTGAACCACCATGTGGGTGCTGGGAATCAAAACTGCTCCTAATTGCTGGCTGGGCCATCTTTCCACCACCACCCCTCCCCCCAAACACTTCTTACATATGTTTACACACTAAAGTTTTTGCTCTTTTGTTGTCATCAAACTTAAACTAAGCAAGCATTTCCACCACTGACCTATACCTTCAGGGCTGTAAAAGTTTTGTGGTTTAAAAAAATTATTTAACTTTTATTTTATGTGCACTGGTGTGACTGTGTCAGATCCTTTGGAACTGGAGTTGCAGACAGTTGTGAACTGCCATGTGGGTGCTGAGAATTGAACCTGGGTCCTCTGGAAGTGCAGCCAGTGCTTTTAACTGCTGAGCCATCTCTCCAGCCCCCTTGTGAGTTTTTTTGTTTGTTTGTTTTTTGTATTGTTTTATGATAAAAAGTAGCATATAGGGCCAGTGAGGTAGGTACTTGAGCAGATAAAGGTGCTTACCTCCTGATAACCTGAGTTTGAGGACCCACAAGGTGGAGGCCCAACCATCTCCTGCAAGATGTCTTTTGACCTCCACACCTGGGTCATGGCACATGTGTGTTCATGCCAATGTACACACGTACACAAAAGTACCTAGAATAAATGTAAACAAGTCTTCTGAAGTAGCATGTGTATGTGTGTATACGTGCACGTATGACATTGGTTGTACTCTGCTCAGTACTTCATTCTGGGACCTGAGAGGTTTATTCGAGAAACCCTGCACTGTGAGTGGTAGCAATAGATCACCAGCCTGCAGACTGGGAAAGCTCGCCTCACTGGGTGCTGTTACCTCTCTTCTCCTCAGGGAGGAGGGCAAGTTTATTTGGTTACCAAAAAGCCTAATCAAATGTCCCTTTGTTAGCAGTTCACAAAGCTGCCACTGACCTTGGTTTGTGGGCCTTGACTTCGCAATGGAATTAGAGGGCAGAAGGGGATGGGGGCCTCCTTTGGATGGAAACCGTTCTGTGTGGTAAACCTGAAGCTTGGTCAGCTGAGACTACGGAGCAGGTGTAGCTGAAGTGGGTGAGGCTGGCAGTCTTTGCCCTCACTTTCTTCACCATTTGGCTCACCTGCTGAATTCACTCTTCAGGTGATGACTTCTTACGTCCTTGTTGTTTTTCATAGAGCAGTCCACATGCAAAGACTGTCTGGGACCCAGCTTCCAGCCCGCTGAAACATGGAGAGGAAAATGCCATCCAGAGAGAGCCCTCGAAGACTCTCTGCCAAGCCAGGCCGAGGCACAGAGAATAAAAGAGTCACTCGGCCGCTCGGCGTGGTGGCTGCCGACTCAGACAAGGACTCCGGCTTTTCAGGTTAACAATATCTTACTCTTCTGCCCTCTGCTCCATAATATGCATTCTTCCCTGAAGCTCTTCAGTTTAAGAAACACTAGAAGCTTTCACATACAGGATGAATAAGTATTTGAGCTCTTAAAAATAGCAATTCTGAAAACAAGGGGTAGTGGTTGGTGATTCTGGTATCTTATGACACCATAGGTTAGTTCTGAAAAAGTAATTTTCCTTTTTCAATTTAGACTTCAAACTCTCAGTCTTCCATTTCAAACTGTAGTTACTAGAAAAAATATTTGAACATGGACTGGAAATGTAGTTCAGTTGTGGACTGCTTGCCTCGTATGCAGGATCCCCAGTACTCATAAAACTGGGCGGGCTGGGACATGGCTGTAATTCCAGCACTGGAAGGTAGAAACAGAAGAGTCAGAAATTCAAGGTCATCCTTAGCTACATATGAGTTCAAGGCCAATCTGAATTACATGGGATCCTATCTCAAAGACAAGTGTTTTTAAAAAATACTCAGGATTCTGTTGCATTAACTCCTTTTTCATGGCAGGGAAAAAGAAAAATACTACTGTATCTTGTTGCCATGAAACAGTGTGAAGGTCAGTTAAAAGTAATGTAGTCGTGTATTATGTAATGAGAAATTGGTCCTTAAGGAACACTAGGGTGTACTTTCATAAACCTGGATGATATAGCCCATTACATACTTGGGCTCTATGATATAGTCATCATCTCAAATGTGGTCTTGCATTGGCTGAACCATCTTTATGTGGTAAGTGACTGTCATTTGTTAAGATAACACTTGCCTAGAAAGTAATTTTACTATAATTAAAAAAGTCCCCGCCTAACTGTTTTTCCTAATAACTGTACACTTTGGACTGTGAGCCACCTGGGCCAACTGTAAACTCTATGAGATATAAGAAAGTAGAACAGGAGCCTGGAGGGATGGCTGGGCAGTTAAGAGCACTGGCTGCTTCTGCAGAGGGCATGAGTTCGGTGTCCAACATCCACATCAGGTGGTGCACAGCCACTTGTAACTATAGTTCCAGGGGATCTGATACCCTCTTGTGGTTTCCAAGGGCACTTGCATGTACATGTGCACGTATATACAGACAGACAAACAGGCACACACATACACATAAAAGAAGATAAACAAATCCTTGAGCATATATGGTAGATATGCTTTTAATCCCAGGATTTGTGAGACAGAGACAGGTGGATCTCTGTGAGTTTGAAGCCATTATGGTCTACATAGTGAGTTCTCATCCAGTTAGGGCTACATGATGAGGCCCTGTCTCAAAAAATCAAAATCAAACAAACACCCTCCCCCCCCAACCAAATCTTTTATTTATCATCATCATCATCATCATCATCATCATCATCATCATCATTATTTGAGACAGGGTCTCACTATGTAGCCCTGGCTGTCCTGGAACTTACTATATAGACCAGACTGGCTTCCAACTCACAATGATCCTCTTGCTTCCACCTTCCAAGTGCCAGGGTTAAAGGCATGCACCACCACACGTGGGCTCAAAAAAACCAGTCTTTAAAAAAATTTTTTAAAAAGCTGAAGAGATGGCTCAGTGGTTAAGAGCACTGGCTGCCTTTCCAGAGGACCGGGGTTCAATTCCCAGCACCCACATGGCAGCTGACAACTGTCTGTAACTCTAGTTTTAGGGTACCCAATACCTTCACACAGACATACATACAGGCAAAACACCAGTGCACACAAAATAAAAATAAATAAGTTGTTAAAAAGTAAGAAAACTGAGAGTAGAGCAGCTGTCATTGATAGCTGTCCAGAGCCTTCCCCAGAAGGGCCGACTGCAGCCCTGCCTCAGCCTCTTAACTTCCTGCTGAAGCTCTTATTTCTAGGGCTGAGGGGAGTGGCTTGAACTACTCTAAATATTGAATTAATGTCAACATTACTGTCCCAGGAGATTCTCAGGATGATGCCAGGGAGTCAGGCTTACTGTCCTGGGAATGGAGCTTTTTCTAGGGAAAGATTTATAGCTATTACCCAGGCTCCTGAGACAATACAGGCCTGTTACTGATTTACTCACTTATACTGGGAAATGCTGCTGTTAGGAAATCTAGGACTCTCCTCTTCTTAGATTGGTACGTTTTCATCTTGTAGGCATGCTGAATGAGAAGCTCAATTATAAATAGAGTATTACTCAGAGAGGGACAGCACTGACCCAGGGGATTAGAACAGAGGAATTAGTGTCTGCCCAGGACCAGGACAGTCCAGGGAAGGGTGAGCAAGCCTGTAGCACTTTGGGATCCCTTCGCTTAATGAATTTACTTACCAGGCTTGTCCCACCATGAAGCCCGCCTGAAACGTCTATTAATGATTTAGATTCCTAGACCCTCCTAGAAATTCTGGTACTGAGGCTGGGGAAGGGTCTGGAAAATGGGGCCTATAAAACAAGGCCAAAGGTCTGGAAACCACTGAAAGGGCTTTTTTCTCTTTGAATATCACATTTGCTTTTGATCTGTTTCTGGATCGTAAAGGTAATGCGTGTTCATAGTAAAAGTTTAGATGCTTGGGGGAGTCAAAGAAGAAAACATACTTTACCCACAGTCCTTCTGTTTATAATTCCCAGGACCACTGCCATTTAGCTCCATCTTCTAAAGTCTTTGTCAGGCTAGTTGTTTTAATAAGTACTGCACTGGCAAATGGATGGAACTAGAAAATATCATCTTGAGTCAGGTAACCCAGACCCAGAAGGACAAACATGGTATGTACTCACTCGTAAGTGGATTCTAGATATAAAGCAAAGAACAATCAGACTGCAACCCACAGAACCATGGAGGCTATATAGCAGGGGGGACCCTAGGATGACTGTGGCTTATAATAAGTTTTGGTTTTACTCAATTACTGAGCAAGCCTCAATGAAACATTTCACTATTAAGATAAGAATTTATACTGTATCAAGCTGATAATAGAAAAATAAATTAATTAATTAAAAAAATAAAAAAAGTACTGCACTGTTCGGACACAGAGTGATATTAAAAATGACCACCCTCAGTCCTCTTTCAGAAGGTGGTCCCAGTGAATGCTGGTCACTCTTGGGGTTAGGTTCCAGGGATGTGGTCACTGCCTGAATTTTTCCAGTTACCTTGGGTATGATGAAATTCTTACTTGATCTTAGCCAAAAGGCTGCCTAAGAAACACTTCAGTAAAATTTTCAAAACCAAAATGGATGGTATTTTCTATTTTAATTATTTTCCCAAATTTATTTTGAGAAATTTCAAATCTAAAGAAAAATGAATGAATCCCCCACAAGAAAGATTCTTTCAGGTCCACTAGGAATTTTCATTTTGGCTTTATTCATATCCTCCCCTATATACATTGGCTCAACTGTTTGAAAAGTTTCAAAAATTTCAAGCAATTAGCATTTTATATCTAAATCTTTAGTATGAATCTCAGAAACAAGGAAATTCTTCTATATAATTATAATGCCATCAGTCTACCCAAGAAAGTCAACCTGATTGAATTATCTCTAACTACAGTCTGTTTGGATTTTCCCATTGGCCCAGTAATGTCCTCATAGCTATTTGCCATTGTCTTTTTTTTTTTTTTTGGATCCAGGATCCCATTGAGAAGCAGGCATTGTATGTAGATGGCCTGCCTTTTTAATCTTATTGAACCCAGGATAGCTTTCCTATCTTTTCTTTCCTTTATGACACTGACATCTTTGAACAAGACAGGACTGTAGTTTTATAGCTTCCCCATTTTTGGAGTAATTAGAATATTGTATTGTTGATGTTGTATATTTCCTAAAACACAAGGGAACTGTTAAGTTAGTCTCATTTGTTTTCTTTTTTTAAAGATATGTTTATTTGTATGTATGTGTCTCTTCATGAGTTTGTGCCCTACTTGCATGCAGGTGCCTGTGGGGGCCAGCAGAGGGCATCAGATCCCCTGGAACTGGAGTTATGGGAGGTTGTGAGTCACCTGAAGTGGGGACTGGGAACTGAACCTAGGTCCTTTGTAAGTGCTCTTAACTGCTGAGCCATCTCTCCAGCCCCCATCCTCATTTTTGATGATACTCTGATCCCTTGGTTAAAAGGTACCATGTACCAGATTTCTTTATTGTAAAGATAATCTTTTAATTGGGCCTGGTGGCACATGTCTAGAATCCTAGGTTCTGGGGAGGCCAAGGCAGGTGAATTACAAGGTTAATTGCCTGGGTTACAGAGTGCTGGGATTATAGGCAGGCACCACTATACTGTCTTCCTTCCTTCAAACTCTTTTTTTTTTTTAATCTATGTATTTATTTATTCATTCATTCATTCACTCATTCATATGGGTACTTTGTTAGCATGTACATCTGCACACCAGAAGAGGGCATCAGGCAGTTGTGAGTTGCCATGTAGGTGCTGGGAGTTGAACTCAGGACCTTTGGAACAGCAGAGAGTGCTCGTAACCACTGAGCCATCTCCCCAGCTCCCTCCTGCAAACTCTTGACTGGTGTTTTAGCATCTATTGACGATCTTACTTGAACTGGTTACCACCCTAGCAATTTAAAAGTTGTGATCTACTAATGCTGTCTTTTTGCCCATTCACTGAACCTCTTGATTAAGAAGCATTTTCCTCCTTCTGTTCCCTTTTTGAGTATCACCCTGGATTTGTAGAATTCTTTAGTAATTCAGGTAGCTGATCCATTAACTGCATATTTCTGTTACCTGCATTGTCTCAAATTTGGCCAGTGCGTTAAATGTGCCCTTGTCTCACTTGACACCCTCTCCCTCAGTGTTTGAGCACATCTTCCCTTTGTTGGGACAACAAACTGTCTGGGTTCATCCTGTGATAAAGTAAGTACTCAAGACAAAAGCAGCTTACAGGGAAAAGTGTTTATTTCAGCCCAAAGTTGAAAGTTCATCATGGCAGGGAATCAAGGCGGTGGGAACTTGAGGCAGTTTCTTAGCTTACCCACAGTCAGGAAGCAGAGAGCAAGGAACGCTGGTGCTCAGCTCACTCCCTTCTCAACACACAAGGATCCCTGCCCAGGGAGTGGTCCTGCCTCTAACTGAGTCTTTCCACATCAGTTAAGCTAATTGAGGTAATCCCTCACTGACATTCTGAGAGATAAACTTGATCTAAATAATCCTTCACAGGTATGCCTGGGGGTTTGTAGATTCTCCAAACAGTTAGCACTAACCACTCAATCAGAAAACTCAGGACAAAGCTTTTCATTTTAGTGGATATAGATTTTAATTGGCTTTGCTTTTTTACTTTGTATCTTGTGGTTTCTAGAGCCTCTAAAGATCTTAACTCTGCCTGGGATCACACTTTCTCCCCACTTCTTAACAACAGATTTTGAAAGTAATAACCCAGCTCTGCTGAGAGGGCTCTGCAGATAAAGTCACTTCTCAGTAAGGCTCAGAACCTAGTAGCAGAGAACTGACCCCCACATGTGCAGTGGGACCTGCACATCCCCCCATCCCCACACAGGCAAAATGTAACAACAACAACAAAGCTGTTAAAAGAATAAAATAAAAGTAAGTATCTCACTTTGGAGTCTTCAGCTCATTTCTCACGTGATCTGGGGATGAGTGCTTTCCCAGGAACCCTGGCTGATTGGGGCTTTTCTAAGGATTTGGACAAAGTCAAGCCCAGCAGGAGGGATGGTTTGAACACCCAGTGAAGTGTCCACCTCAGAAAACTCACAGAAACACCCATCAAAGATGTTCCTTTCTATTTTAGGGCATCCATGGCTGGTTTATGAGCTGTTAGCCTAGACCCCCACATGGACTGACCATTTTTCTGCCCACCAGATGGGAGCTCAGAATGCTTGAGCTCCGCAGAGCAGATGGAGTCAGAGGACATGCTGAGTGCCTTGGGCTGGAGCCGAGAGGACAGGCTGAGGCCAAGCTCCAAAGCTGTAAACAGTGCCTTCCCTGCGCTGTCCCCTATGGTGGTCATGAAGAATGTGCTGGTCAAGCAGGTGAGGAGGACCAGGCGGGCCCAGAGTTCTGCGCTTCCCAGAATGCAGACATTTCCACTTTGCAGGAAGAGATTTCAGAAACACACTAGAACCACACTGATGTGGACCTTCACCCGGGAGAGGATGTTACCTTTCAACTACTGATGCTGTTTGGTTTTATTTGTTTGTTTTCTGATTTAAATTTTTTTTCTTTAAGATTTATTTATTTAGGCTGGGCGGTGGTGGTGCACACCTGTAATCCCAGCACTCGGGAGGCAGAGGCAGGTGGATCTCTGTGAGTTCGAGGCCAGCCTGGTCTACAGAGCTGTCCAGGACAGGCTCCAAAGCTACAGAGAAACCCTGCCTCGAAAAACAAAAACAAACAAACAAACAAACAAAAAGATTTATTTTTTAAATTGTGTGTGTTATGCAAATACTCTACCACACCTTCCTCTGACCTGAAGACACCTGAGCTCTTATGTACACATACTTCTACTGAAATGTACACACACACACACACACACACACAGAGACAGACAGACACACACAGAGAGTGAGAGACAGACACACACAGAGAAAGAGAGACCTGAAAACAAAAATTAGAAGTATATGCATGAGTCAGGACTTACGTCCTTACTATTTATTTATCTTTGTATTTCTAATTTCAAAGGGACCTTGACCTGTTGTAGTAATGTATGATGGAACCAAGCCAAAAAGTCACTTCAGCGGTGCATTCTAACTCAAGGAAGAGTTTAGGGGAAAACCAAAAGGCTTTTTTCTTTTTCAGTTCTGAGCACTGAAGCCAAGGCCTCTGTGTGTTAGGCAAACACACACTGTTGCGCTGCATCACAGGCCTAGGAACCTCTTTTTCAATTTGAATTGATTTGGTAATTTAGGAGTATAAGACACATTTGTAAGCCTGCATGGTAGTACACTCCTGTAATCTCAACCCTGCAGACATGGAGGCAGGAGGATTGCAAGTTTGAGGGCAGCCTGGGATACACAATAAGACACTGTGCCAAAGACAGAATCCAAACAAACAAACAGAGCAGGAAGGACGTCTCTGCTTCAGGAGCAGAGGCGGTTTCTAGGCTAGAGCCACGCCCTGGTGACAGGGCAGCTCTGTGGGCCAAGAGTGGCAGTGCCAGCAGGGTCCTCACTGGTGATTGGAAAGCTGTGAGTAGTTTGGACTGGGCTCTAGCACAGTCCATTATGTGGTTATTGTCTAGATAGGAAAGATCAGTGGATGCAAATATTAGTTAAGGGATTTGAGACTGAAACTCATTCATAAAAACTTGGTTAAGTTCAAATAGAGAAGTCTAAGGAATGGAAAAGTGATTTAAGTCAGACAACATTTAAACTTATAGTAATTTACTCTGAAAATAGAGTTCTTGCATTGACAAGGTATATTGAAGATGGGGTTTTAGTGTTAACCTTCCCATCTTAGCCAGAGGTTAAAAGAACATGGCTGTGGCATGATACTAGCATCGTGTCTGAACACTGCCTGGTCACTTCTGAAGAACACACACTGAGGTCAGCAAGGTGGGCCACTGGTGAATTCTGAACAATCGTTTGAACTTTTTGCTTGGTAGATCCATCTCAGCAGGAACGTCGGTTCTCCTCACTGAAAGGAAAGAGCACAGAGATGGGAGTGGAGCCCCAGTGAGAAGTCTGCCTGCTAGTGCTGCTGCCCAGTGCCTTTGAGGGTCTCTCCTCCTGGCTGCTCCCTCTCTCTTCTCTTTGCCTTTCTTGTGGCTCCTTGTGGCCGTGTTGACATGCCATGTGTGTTGCAGCCTGAGGTGGCTGCTCCAGGATGTGCAGGAATGAGGATCTTTTCCAGCAGAGGGACACAGGACAGCTGGCAGGCTGCTAGTCTGGTCAGGTGCTAGGAAGCTCAGTGACAAGCTAGCCTCTTCCGGAGTTCGTTTAGTTTTGGGGTTTCTTTATGTTTTGAGGCAGGGTCTCCAGTAGCCCGGGCTGATCTTGAAGTCCTCATGTAGCTGAGGATGGCTTTGATCTCTCGATGCTCCTGCTTGCACTTCCTGAATGCCAAGATGATAGGCATCTGCCACCATGCCAGGTCTTACGTGATGATGGGGTCCAGTAAAGGATTCCAGGCATGCTGGGCAAGCACTCCAGCAACTGAGTCCAACCCTAGCCTGAGCTTAGCAGCTCTAGCTTTGGCCAGGAAGTTGTTCTCTCTCTGTTTCTGTTGCCTCTGCTGTGCCTTGACTGTGCCTTTATTTCATGTACCCCCAGTTTCTTTTTCTGAGGGATAGCCTTGATTAGAAACAGAGTTTAGGGCTAGAGAAGTAGCTCAGTAGTTAGGAACACTTATTCTTTCCAAGGACCCACATTTGGTCCCAGCACCCATATTGGACTGCTCACACCACCTGTAACTCCATCTCCAGGGGCTCTGACACTGGCACCATGGCCACCTGCCCTCACCTGTGCACAGGCATAGACAGAGACAGAATTTAAAACAAAGTAAAGCCTCGAGTTTTCTCTTAGGAAAACGTTTTTGTGTTTGCTTTTAGTTTTGTTTTTCTCTTCCGGTATGATATCAGATATAAGTGGATTTCAGGCCCCTTCTTCCCAGTTCTCAGCAAGGGCTCCCTGTGCATGTGGGAAGCATGGCACCGGAAGCAGTTGTAGCCGGGCATCTGCCTTCTTTGCCTTGGGTGGAAGCTGGGGGCTGCACTCCTCCGTCCTGAATACAGCTGCTCTTCTCCCTTGTCTCCAGGGCAGCAGTTCCTCCCAGCTCCAGTCCTGGACTGTCCAGCCCTCCTTTGAGGTGATCTCAGCACAGCCACAGCTCTTTGTCCTTCACCCACCGGTGCCGTCTCCTGTCAGCCCATGCCATACCGGTGAGAAAAAGTCAGACTCCAGAAACTACTTGCCCATTCTAAACTCTTACACCAAAATAGCCCCCCACCCAGGCAAAAGGAGCCTTTCCCTCTCAGAAGAAAGAGGAGCAGGTGGGATACCGAAGAAAATCTGCACTGAGAGACTGGGGCCAGTCCTGTCTTCCAGCGAGCCAGCCAAGACTGGCCCCTCGCTATCCGGTCCTTCCACACCAGCCCCACCCAGCTCCAGACTCTCTGAGGACTCGGCTCTGCAGGGAGTGCCCTCCCTGGGGGCTGGTGGGAGTCCACAGACTCTTCAGCCTGTATCCAGCAGTCATGTGGCTAAAGCTCCCAGTCTGACCTTTGCTTCGCCTGCCAGCCCAGTGTGTGCATCAGACAGCACTCTGCATGGCGTAGAGAGCAGCTCCCCTCTCTCGCCTCTGTCAGCCAGTTACAGTTCACCGCTGTGGGCCGCGGACCCAGACATCTTTGCAGAGCAGAGGCAGAGTAAGCACAGGCGCTTCCAGAATACCTTAGTGGTCCTCCACAAGTCTGGTTTGCTGGAAATCACTTTGAAAACCAAGGAGTTGATCCGTCAAAACCAAGCAACTCAGGTGGAACTAGACCAGCTGAAGGAGCAAACCCGGATGTTTATAGAGGCCACCAAGAGCAGGGCACCTCAGGCGTGGGCCAAGTTGCAGGCATCACTACCATCGGGGTCCAGTCATTCAGGCAGTGGCCTGGACGTGTTGTCTGATCGCCCAGACACAGAGGCGTTCTCAGCTATCTGAGTGGCTCTTTTAACTCTTTTGCTACTGCTCCCTGCACTTGGCTTCCCCAGCCTGGTTAAGAGCTTTCCTTTCTACACTCACTCACAAAGCCACGTGCCAGCCCCTGGCTGCTGTCTCAATCTGTGCTTTATGCACAGGTTAAGTGCGTTTATGTTCCTCTGAGGACCTCCAGTTGGGAGTGTCTGTGAGTCCCTTTTCCTTAGCCTGCAGGAAAGACGACTGTGTGGGTCTCTTCCAGCTCCCCACTCACTCACTGTCCATGATCCAAGGTGAGTGATATGGATGAGTCAAACCAAGGAGTAGGTGACCTAACGATCCTTCTTGGCCCTCCCTCAAGTATCTTAGTCACAGGGAAAATAAGAGACTGTGTTTGTATTCTACCAGGCATCATGCCAACTGGGCGAAACCTAAAATGCTTTGGGCACAGGTTGTGCCTGGGTGTAAGCATTTAATCATGGAAGACTTTGTATCTTACACTTGAAAGTTAAGGGAGAAAGGGCAGAGCCATCTGACTCACACACCGATCACACACCAGATCTCACACAAGTGGCCAAATACTTCAGATTTTTAAAATATAGACTGGTTTTAGTACCATCTGGAATTGTAGTTGATGAATTGCTTTTTTGATTAAAGGGTCAGAGAAGCCAGCATTTTTTGTCACTAGCTGGAAAGTTTTGTTAATTCATGCTTGAAATGGCACAATCTGTCTTGTATCTAAAAAGCCTGAGACAGGACTGCAAGATGGCTCAGTGAGTAGGTGCTTGCTGCCAGGCCAGATGAGCTGGATTCGATCCCTGAACCCACACGGTGGAAGGAGAGATCAGACACTGCAGAACTGCAGTTTGTCCATCCTCGATAGCGTGGAGGATTGCTAGACAGATTGCCCAGTTCTGCCCACAACCCAGACAGCACATTGTACACACACACGCACACGCACACACACGCACGCACGCACGCACGCACGCACACACGCACGCACACACACGCACACGCACACACGCACACACGCATGCACGATTCATAAATGAATATAAGATTAAAAACAAGTCACCATCAACATTAAAACAATCAAAAGCTTGAGATGGCTTCCAAGGGGCCTCAGAGTCTGGCCTAAGTTTCCTCTGCTCTCTTGTCTGTACCTCCCCCAGCTGTTGAAGAGGGAAGGAGAGTGTGCTTAGAACTTTTGAATTAAGGAAAACCCTGAGGTTAGAACAAGGCCACAGAAATCAGGAAGGATCCTTCCCTGTTTACATCTTGAGTTCTCACCCATCCCCTGTAGCAGTGGAGAGCCACTGTGGAGGTCTTGTGTCTTGTGACAGATGTGGCAGGAGAGGTGTGTCCCTCTCAGAGGCTGGCCTTAGGACGGAGAATGTGAGACACATTCTTTTTAGCTTCCCTATGCTGGTAACTAAAATCTAAACAGTAAAGACCCAAAGGATTGTATCCACTTGCTTACAATCTTCATCCTCCTGAAAAGCTTTGTTTTTCACAAAGTAACTTGGTTTCATGACCAGCATCATCTTTCTGCAGAGAGAATGCTCATGGGGCTTTACTAGGACATGAGTTAAGGGTTACATTTATTAGGGAGTTGGTTGTCATTCTAACATAGTTTAAAAATTGTAAGACTCAGGTTGACTCTACTGTGTTCATGAAGACATATGATTTGGATGTGGCGGGTTGAAAAATAATGAACTTGGTAAAATCTCTCTACTCTCTGGTCAACACAGAATTATTACATGCTGTTTGCTTTCTGACGCCACTCCTTGTGACATGCTCCCCTGAATCCGTGTGGCCCCATAGCCTCCTTTTTTTGGCACACTGTTTGCAGGAAAGCTGTAGAGACAGGTGCGTTCAGAGCAGCCTGGGTGCCAGCCACAGGTTTTACCGAACGTCAGAAAGCTGGAAGCCCTTGCTGAGGACCACATGTGTCCATCGGAAAAGCCCTCAGTGGAGCTGTAAGCCCCTGGACTCTTCCTCCTAGACACGGGTTTTCATTTCCTCCTCATCCCCATGACAAGGTGATGGAAGCCCCCATAGATCTTCGCTGCTGAGTGGCAGGGAAGGTTAGCACCCCAGTCACCGCTCCTCCGTGATCTTATAGGCATGGCTGCAAGTCCCTAGGCTGTTAGCATAGGGTTCTCTTCCCAGTGGAGCTGGAAGCAGATGGACTCCAGTAGAGAAGCTAGATCTTAGAAGGAGTGATCCTTTGAGGTCAGAGGCTAGACCAGCATTTGAAGGAAGCCTGGAGTGGACCAGAAAGATCTCCATTGGTTGCCCAAAGCTGTCAGTAGCAATGGCCTTAGTGGTGCATGCTCTAAGTCCTTCTGAAGCATTGTGCAGGGCCGTGAGAAGTCCAGTTTAGCTCAGTCCAGCCCATAGGGGAACCTTTGTCAGGTTGGATTGGCAATATGGAACACCTTTCGAAAGGTTCCTGATTGAATTGGTCGTAGAATTTAACGTTTGTAATTTACTACAGTTTCATTGATTATAGTTGTCTGACTTCTTCTCTAGTATGATTCCTTCAGCACACAAGTTACTCTTGCACATATACTTCAGTGGCTTTTCAGCCACAACCTCTTTAGGGTAGAGACTATTTACCAAATGTGAATTCTTTTAAGAAAGTGTGAAGTTATGTAGAAATTGACTGTGAAATGTCAGAGGAAAGAAAAAATAAAAGTCACTTACTTGAAAATTATTCGCTTTGTAACTGCATAAAAATTCTAAGGGCTGGGCATGTAGCCCTGGTGGAGTGCTCGCCTAGTGTGGGTAAGGCCCTGGGCTCCACCCTATCCACTCCTTCACAAAAACCCTAAAAGAAATCCAGAATAATTGTGGATTGCATGCAGTTTCAAACATCGTTTTGTGTTGTCTGGGATATGGAATTAGGTGCTGGGAACTGGAGTCTGTTCAGACTTTGGTGCTAAGCACAGGCAGCCTGAGGAGTGTGCCGTGCTTGGAGGCGGGAGAGAGTCCAGCGCCTGCTCCACCTCACAGACCACAGAGAACTTTCAGATGACAGTGGTCACAGCTGTACGCTGTGGTGAAGAAAAGCCACATAATCTGAAGCTCCTCCTACAGCAGAGGGGCCTCAGCAAGTATGTCAGCCTTCCTCTGAGCTCCTGCAGGGAGACGGCTTCCCTGCATCCCAGTCCAGCCAAGAACTCTTCCTGCATGTTTGATACTGGGAGTGTAACCAGCTTACTCTCATGAAAAGATCTACAGGGTTGGCAGTATAAAGTCCTGTAGGATTGTTTCTGACACACACAGTGATCTGAGTGACTTTAAAATACGGTTGTAAGGCCACTAAAATGAATTAAAAATGGGTAAAGATGGCTCAAGCAGGCCCTTCTGAAATAGAGACCATCCTTCTCCAGAAGTGGCATCCAGAAAAGTAAGAGAGCACAAAACAGACTCTGTGAGGCATGGGAGAGCCCCGTTCCTTGATTTGTCTCCTCATCCACCCCCCCCCCCCCCCCCACGGCTCCTGTGTGAGGAAGCATCCAGGCATCTAGAACTGTCTGTTTGCGAACATCCTGTTTAAGCCACATCTTGGACGCTTCCACCACAGTTCATAACCTGGTGCCAAAGACACTAAAGACGGACTCTTTTTGTCATTTCTGTCTCATTTTCGTTCCGTGTCGCTGGAGATTGAACCTAGAGCCTCAGGCCTGGCAGGCAGCTGCTCTACCACCGGGTGGAGAAGCCCCATCCCTGCCCAACCTGCTATTCCTGGCGACTCCGGCTAGGTCACGTAGCCTCTGAGCTGCCTGGGAAAGCACTGGATTAGCTCTGAGGTTGTTCCCAGCATCACCTTTTATGAGCTCTGTAACTGTGGGTCGGCAGGACTGCTCAGTGAGTAAAGCACTTACCGGAGGCCTGAGTTGACCACCAAGCCCCATAGAAAGAGAACAGGCCCCTGAACATTGTTTTCTGACCTCCACATGGACACCATGGCATGCACACACCCCCCATCCCAAATACACACAAATGAATGAAATGTAATTTTAAAAGCTGCTTTTTAGAAAAGGCCTGTAGCTGCATTAGATGAGCCATAAGTAAAATCAACAGACTAAAAAGGGCTCAACTTGAGGAGCTTAGAAAATGGATCACCTGTGCTCCAGTAAGGCAACTTTATATCAACATCTGGTTGGATCTTACCTCTGGAATGAGACTCTGGAGAAGCATGTCGTCAGTCTTCTCATAAGTACCTGATTGCAGCCTGCATATTCACTCATGCCCATGTAAAAACTGCCTTCAGCCAGACATCGTGGCACACGCCTTTAACTCCAGCACTCAGGAGGCAGAGGCAAGTGGATCTTTGTGAATTTGGGACCAGTCTGGTAAACAGTTCCAGGACGGCCAGGGCTACAAGCAAGACCCTGTCTCAACAACAACAAAACACCTACATTCAGATTTCTCCCCTTATTTTGAGGCAATGTCTTGCTATATAGCCCAGACTGATCTTGAACTTGTGGCCCTCTTGCCTCAGTTTGCCAAGTAAGACATTCATTCATTCATTCATTTATTTATTTATTTATTTATTTATTTATTTATTTATTTATTTATTTGGGTCTGAATGAAGATTGAACCTACGGCCTTGCATATTAGACAAGCACTCTGCCACCCTGAGCTACTTCCCTAGTCCTTCAAAAAAGGAATTGTTTGTGTGTATGTGGTATATGCATGTATGTACACATGTGTGCAGATGTGTGCCCAGGTGCCCTCCTCTGCCATGCTCTGCCTTATTCCCTTGAGACAGGGTCACTCACTGAACCTGGAACTCCATGGTTTTTGGTTAGACTGGTGGCCAGCAAGTCTCAGTAATCCAGTGTCTAACATCCCTGGTGCTTCGAGCAGATGCATGTGAACACACGGGTGCTGGGGATTTGAACTCAGGTCCTCAAGCTTGTGCAGCAAGCCCTCTTCCCCACTGAGCCATTTCCCCAGCCTCAATCAAATTCTCTTAACTAAAAATAAGGGCATCTGAGGATCAAATTACATCATGTTCTTTGCTGGTCAGTTTTCTGAAAACAGTCCTTTCATCTCAGATGAAAGGTATGACTTGAACAAAACATCGTTTCGGAGTGTCTCAGTTGGCTTTTTATTTCCTTCTCGGCATCTCTCCCCACGAGCAGGGTGATGTTTCTCCATGTATAGGCAGGACTGTGGGCCAAGTGAACATTTTCACTGTCAGTAGTCAGGGTTACACAGATGCTCTGGTGCTCTGTGAGGTCTGTTCTCCGGTCCCTGCCTTCAGGGGTCGCCTTTGTCTGCTGGGAAAGAGGTGAGGTGAGAAGTCTGTGCCTCCATGGCACAGCACAGTCCGCCTTTTATCTCTGGCACTTCAGTTGAGAACAGGATGGGGCACCCTGAGATCACAGTGTGGAAGAATGTTATCTTAAGTCTTAAAATCGTCAAGTAAGGCAGCCTTTGTGTGTGTGAACCCTGTAATGGAATTCAACCTCAGAAAGGCTGACACTTGCTTGGGGGTATTTAAGACTCTACTGCCAAAATGTCTAGTTAGAGTTAACCCCAAAAGAGCAAATGGCACCCTGGATCCTTATTCTGCCCGGCTTCCTGGAAGGGCACGTTCTGTGGGTCCACACGTGACCACTTTGGTTTCTCCTCTAAGAATCCCTCCTTATTCTTAGAACACATGGCTTCCCTGTAGTTCTGAGGGTTGGTTATGTAAGACATTAGAGAATTGCTTGAAAAAAGTCTGCATGATTTCTGCCCCAAATTTCAGCAGCTGGAGATGAGCAAGAAAGTGAGAAAAGCCCATGGCATACCAAGTGAACACAGCGAGTGGGTGGAAACTGATAGGATATGATAGGGAATTAAAAAAAAAACAACCAAAAAACCGGGAGTGGGATTTTGAGGCTGGCTCTTCTGAGGGCCTCGGTCAGGATGAATGCCTGTGTTCTCTGCAAGGTTGTCAGGAGTGGCTAAGAGCCTCAGAGTAAAAATAGATGCTTTTAATTTTCCTATAGAGTTTTTAATCTCAAGAACTGCAGTGGCCTTGGAAGAATGCTCCTTCCTCCTGATGAAGGCCCTTGTAACAGCAGAACTGTGGCCTCTGTTCTCTGGGAATAGTCCACAAGCTTTGCCCACTAGGTCAAGCCATGGCTTAAGAAGTCTTGGTGATATTTTAGCTTTTGTATATATATTAGCTGGTTCCTAAGATGATTTTCTTGCGGCTTCCAAGAACTAACAGTGTATTTATCTAAAATGTCTATCAAGCATCCAAGGCCAAACGATCTCCTGAACTAAGGAGAAGTTATGGAAACAACACCCGTCTCCTAGGTCAAGTAGCTTTATTTCTTGTGCAATTTTAGGTGAGACCCTTTTTTTTTTTTTTTAATGTTTGTTTGCTTTGTTTTGTTTTGTTTTTCGAGACAGGGTTTCTCTGTGTAGCTTTGCACCTTTTTCCTGGAACTCACTCTGTAGCCCAGGCTGGCCTCGAACTCACAGAGATCTGCCTGCCTCTGCTTCCCAAGTGCTGGGATTAAAGGCATGCGCCACCACTGCCCGGCCTGACCCATTTCTTGAGCCCCTAGGGTGTCATAGTTTGAGCTAAGATTCCCTGGGCTTGTTTGCTTCAAAGTTAGGGAAGAAGTAGGGGAAGGCATACACAAACATAAGGTAGTCTCATGAACATTCAGTCCTTACCATTCAGGGAAGCCTGGCTATCAGGCCCTGGAGCCTCCTGGGAGTGCTTCATTCCACAGTCTCCTCCTGCTGCCCTCTGGTTTTAAGAAGGCCTCTGGGCCTCTCTGCGTTGAGGGAATGCACACAAATATCCCCCTAAGCAAACCGGAAGGGCAGCAGACACGACAACCAACCAACCAACAGCCGTGGGTACCCAGCCTGACAACTCAGCAGAGGCCAGGCCTGAGCAATTGTCCCCTGCGCTTTGGCAGGCAGCTAGGTCAAGGTAACCCGAGGCAGAAGCCTCTTTCAAGGCTTTCCCAATAGATGCTCATCAAGCCAAGGTGTAGGTAGAAGCATGCGAACCTTGTACTGGTTTGTGATTCTTTCCTGCAGCATTTTACAGGCTTCAGCTGTGCTGTGAAGCCCACATTACTAACACTGCTGATGAGCCCAGTCCGGTCACAGTGATGACTCCGTTTCTGCTTGTAGCCAGGATGGGCCTCCTTGACCTGCCAGCTACAGGAGGATTGGGATGAGTGGGACCTGACTCTGCCAAGCTTCCTTTTCCTGCCGCTGCTGTTTTCTTTCAAAAGAAAAGAGGTCTCAGTTGCATAGAGTCAGGAGAGCAGACACCAGACAGCACAGGTCAGCCCCAAGGAGATTTCACTTTGAGGGACCTTAAATATCTTCAGATGTGGTCCTCGCCCTTCAGGTGTTCATCTGCTCCTCTTGCGTGTTCTTTAGGGCTGGGGGTGCAGCTCTGTGGCAGAGCACTTGCCTAGCATTTGAAAGGCCCTGGGTTTGAGCTCAAGTACTGTATGTGTTCTCTACTGGGAAGCCCCTCTGGCCCTGGGAAAGCATGGCTGCCGTAAAAGTTCTGAGTTAGTACCAGGAGTGGTGCTATATGCCTGTAATTCTGGTACTTAGGAGGTGGGGGCAAGAGGACCAGGAGTTCAAGGCCAACCTGGGCTACATTCAACCCTGGCTCCACATCAGCAACCATATCCCCCCAAGAGACCCCAAATAAAACAAAACACACACACACACACACACACACACACACACACACACACACACACACAGTGTATTCTCAAATCTTGGTCATTTTCATTTCTGAAGGTTTTAATGATTTCTCCACCTTACCTGACCAAAGCAATTACACCATTGTTATTTCAGGGCAACAGATTCCTTAAATGGTCACTGGTTCTGACCTAGCTGTATGCTATAAAATGATAGAGTTTGCTTTCTGTTGGTGTGATGAACACTGTGACCAAAAGCGACTCAGAAGAGGGACAGGTTTACGAGGCTTCCACTTCCAGTCTGAATCCATCACTGAGGGAAGTCAGGAAGGAACTCAGGAAGGAACTGAAACTTAGAAACCACAGAGGAAGGCCTCTCCTGCCTTTCTCAGATGCCTTTCCTCTACAGTCCAGGCCCACCTGCCTAAGGGTGGCACCACCCGCAATGGGCCGCACCCTCCTCCGTTAGTTTCTCACGTTCATGACCACAGGCCAATCTGATGGAGGTGGTTCTTCAATTGAGGTTTGCTCTTCCCAGGTGACAATTGTTATGTCAAGTTGACAATAAAAACTAACTGGGATGATAACTAAAACAGAGGGGGGGCACCAGGGACTATTACACCTTCGATGTTTCTCTTCTCAGTGGGCCTTAGACACACAGTTGGTGTGTAAAGCCTGGAGAGGTGAGACCTCCTACTTGCCTGACGCCTTTATTTCAAAGATCAGCACTTTGATAACCTTGG
The DNA here is from genome assembly GCF_903995425.1 of Onychomys torridus. Taxonomy (NCBI): domain Eukaryota; kingdom Metazoa; phylum Chordata; class Mammalia; order Rodentia; family Cricetidae; genus Onychomys; species Onychomys torridus. The sequence continues at coordinate 55,538,551 of NC_050456.1, forward strand.
GGTAACACGCTGTGATGAAGGCCAGAGTCCTCAGCTCACTACTAAATCGAGAGCGAAGGGAAGTACTGTAACAGGTGCAACCTATTGGTTGGTTGGTTCACCACCCTCACTATGCCGGTACACTGGGAGAGTTCTCAGGTAGACTGTCCTGCTGGGCGACTCTCTGCTCTCCTGCATTACCCCACAGCAGTGCCAGCAAAGGCACCCACACATGCTGACTTGCTGGTTCCAGTGAGGCACTGTCAACCCATCCCTGGAGCCCTGACACCTGAGCCAGGAGCCTGTGGGGAAGACAGTGGCGTCACCGGGTGCCTGGAGTCCAAGGCCATTCAGACTAGAGCTGTAGGAGTTTTGCTTGGAGAGAGGAAGGAGCTCCAGGCAGGTGGAGATGTGAGCTCAGGCATAGGGTGAAGCCCTGACAAATAGATACTGGGGAATGGCGTCTGGTTGTATGTATGTATGTATGTATGTATGTATGTATGTATGTATGTATGTATGTGTGTATGTATCCCAGACTAAGTTTCTCTGTGTAACAGCTCTGGCTGTTCTGGAACTTGCTTTGTAGACCAGGCTGGCCTCGAACTCACAGAGATCTGCCTGGCTCTGCCTCCCGAGTGCTGGGATTAAAGGAGTGTTCCACCAACCACCACCTGGCCTGGTCTTATTTATTTTATTCTTATTTTTCTTGAGACAGGGTCTCACTATGTGGTCCTGCCTGACTTGGTACTCATTATGTAGGCTGGGCTGGCCTCATACTTACAGAGATCTGCCTGCCTCTGTCTTCTGAGTGCTGAGATTAAAGGCATATGATACTGCACAGAACTTCATTTTGATTTTTTTTAAAAAACATATTTAGCCGGGCGGTGGTGGCACACGCCTTTAATCCCAGCACTCGGGAGGCAGAGCCAGGTGGATCTCTGTGAGTTCGAGGCCAGCCTGGTCTACAGAGCAAGCTCCAGGAGAGACACCAAAACTACTCAGAGAAACCCTGTCTCAAATAACTAAAAAATAATAATAATAATTTTTTTCTTATGTGCATGTATGTGTGTGCGTGCCTGCGTGCCACAGCGAATGTGTGGAGGCTGGGGGACAACTCTTAGGAGTTGCTTCTTTTCTTCTACCTGGGTCCAGGAGCTCAAACTCAGCTCCTTGGGCTTGGTGGCTTGTGCCTTTACAGAAAGAGCAATTCAGTGGCCCTAATGCTGATTATTTTGAGACAGGGTTTCTCTCTGTAGCCCAGGCTAGCCTCAGCCTCCTGAGAGTTGGACTACAGTTGTGTGCCGCATGACTGGCTGCAATAAAGTCAAGGAGAGGGCGGGGGGGAATGAGAGTCCAGCTAGTGTCATAAATAACCCGGATGGGCCTGCTTCCTCATTAGTTGGTTTGCTCCTAGCAACATTAAAAGATTGTTGGGCCTTAATGTAAAGGAGTTCACTGTGGCCCCCTGTGGTGGGTGCTCAATAGCACTGATCACTAAGTGACCGCCGCAGGTGAGCTGTGCAGATTAATAAACCGAGGGCCAAGCTGGCCTCAGTCCAAGACCAGCCTTCTGCTCTGTACTTACAGTCAATCAGCATATCGGCCAGCTCCCTGCCTGCCTCTGGCAGCCGGCCCAGACACCCAGAATACAAGCCTTCCTAGGACACATCCTGGGGAATACCTGCCAAATGGCTCAGCGGCTTCCCAGCCTGTCCTGGGCCTCACCCCATCCAGGCTGGGTGGGAGCGAAGGGTCAGGACCGTGGTTGTCAGCCCCACCTTAGCCATGTCCCTCCATCTCACAGCCGGCCCCACCTCTCTGGTGACTCCGCCTCCAAGTCCAGTTTGTCCTCACACCTGTGATAAGCCCATTCTGTTCACACCTTCACCCTCACATACACCCACGGAGAGCTCTGGACTTGGCTGCAGAGCAATAGCCTTCTGGGACCTCGTTTAAAAAAAAAAAAAATCCATGCCAGGTCACACCCAGACCAGTTTGATCAGACTCTCTGGGAGGACCTCCTTCTTGATCCACACCCATCAGTACCTTCTGAAACTCCTGGGATGACTGTGAATGTGCAGAGCAGGTGGGAGGTGGAAACCAGCGCTCCACAGAGCAGAAGCAGTTTGTGAGAAATGCAGAGCGGCAGGGCCCTGGCGCGTTTTTAATAAGATTCCCCAGCGATTCCCAGAACTGTCAAGGGTCAGTCAGGGACACCACCTTCTGCTGGCCCAAGTGCACTGCGGGGGTTGGGGTGGGGCTTACACACGTACCATCTCATGCAATTCCCACATCCCTCTCAATACTTACGCTTCTTTGACAAACAAGGAAACAGATCTGCCATTCATCCTGGAGTCCTTATTTAATTAGCACCTATGTGAGGCTCTGCGTTAGTGGTTTGGGCTAAGAACAGGGGAACTGGGAAAGGGCTCAGAGGCCATCGGATTGTGGACGTCCAACCTCCACTCACTGTGTGTTTCTGGGCCACTTCCTCGGCCTCTCTGAGCCGGGGTTTCTTCTTCAGAACAAGGTTAATTAATAATCGCACTGCACAGAGCTGTGGTCATGACTGGGTGAACTTCCCGAAGCCAAGTAAGTACTCACCAGCCCTGGGGCTAGGTGAGAGCAAGAAAGGTCTCTATTGTAACAAAGCCAGTGGGTGGCAGCGAGCGAGGGGCTGAAGAGCGAGGGCTCTGGCCAGGAGCGAGCTCACGGGAACCTGCGGAAGCACAGCCCCTGTGCAGACCAAGCTGCCGGGTCCCCGCCCTCCCGGACAGGCTGTCTGCCCCCTGACCCATGCAGAGATGGGTCTCGGGTCAGCCCATGATTGGTAGCATGAATTTGGACCCCAGAGCACTCCCTTTCCAGGCTAAAGCCCTTTGTGGCTTGGAGAGGTAAACACCAGCAAGCTCTCTGGCCCTGGGGTAGCTGTCACGCTGCTGGTCCCTGCAGAGGGTGGCCTCCGGTGCGGCGGGCGGCGGCGCCCCCTCCCGGCAGACCCGAGCCCTGCAGCGCTCGCCCGCTCGCCCGCCGTGCGCGGCTGGTGGCTAGGTGGAAACACCACCCCCACGCGTGGTCTGGGCGATCGGCATAGGGGGGCTCCGGGGTCCTCCAAGCGTACTGTTGTCTCCTGCAATTTAATTGTCTCCCCCGAACGCGTTGCTAATTAACTCCTTTCTCCAAGAGCCGCCGCACTCTCTCCCATGCTGTTGTGGATTAATTACGCTGCTCAGCCGAGGGATTTCTCTGCCTCGGCGGGCTCCGTGGACAGGCCTCGCCGCCCAGGGCTGGCCTTCCCTTTCCATCGCCATGCTCTGTTGTGCCTGGACACTGTGAGCCATCTCGACAGTCTTGGACTAAACGCAAGAACAGCTTCCCCTTGCTCGTGCGACTTCTGCAGCTCCTAACCATCAGAATCAAATCTAGGTTACTTCTTCTGTCTTTCCAGCTCTCAAACTGTATACATCCCACAGCTTCTCCTCTTAGGTTCAATTCCTGCTATCTGTCACTGTCCACAGCACAACATGCTAGATGGAAGGTTCGCGACTGGACAGAGTGGACCGGGCCATACAGCATGTCCACGGCACCGATAGGATTAGAACTCAGCATCGCTGAAGCTTGGCCTTTAGGGCGTTATAAACTCACAGATCAAACAGGCAGGGGTGTGGGGCAGCAGTCTGTGGCGAGGTGCATCGTCATGCTTGTCTCTTTAGGGGTCATCCCCGTGACTCAGAGTCACCAGGTACTCGATGTGGTGATCTTTGGGGATGGGGGTGGACTCCTTGGTTGGGGACCTGCGAGGCCACTGCTCAATTCTGCCCTTGCTCTCTGCCCAGATGTCCTGCTGCTCTTCTTCCCTCCGCAGAACCTGGAGATGTCCTCGGGCAGCGTCCCTCCCACGGCTCCTGCTGGGAGGGCCTCCTTCCCTGTGCACCCCTGGGATTCCACCCTCCTCTGCCAGTCCATACCTTCCCCAGACGCGGGCTCGCCCCTCCGCTGGCTCCCTCCCTAAGGAGGCATCTCATTTCAAGAGGTTTAGAGGCAAACGCCGCCTGGAATTTGAAAATATTTGGTGGGGAGATACTAATGGGGAGGAGTAAAGGGGTCACAAGCAGGCCGGAGAGGAGGCTTTCAGCGACAGGGAGGGGCGTAAGCGTTTGCACGTGGGTCTGCCTTTTGTCCTGAAGGCCTCACAGTGCCTAGGCCAGCTCCTCCCTCCTTCGCTGGGGTTCCGGTTTAGGGAAGTGCCGGGCCCCCTCTTTGCAGGGCTTTGCATCTTTGGGTGCCTCAGCCTGGAGGATTTAGCTTGTGAGCCACGCCAGCAGCCAGCCAAGGTTCCGCGGGAAGTCTTTTTCCCAGCATTGTAGGGGAGCTTGTGTGGAGAGGTCTTCTCTGGAAGCCTGCTGCCTCTGACCCTCACCTCCACCACACTCCCCGAGCCCATACTTCCTCTACTGAATCTCCAGAAGCTGGGTAATGAGGGTCCTTTGACCGCGTTTGGTCTCTGTAGGCGTGCAGCCAGAAGGAGCTCAGGTTTTTCCCTAGAGAAGTGTCATCCCAGAGCCCGGAAAGTTGTAAAGTGGTCACTATTCCCACGTTGGGGAGGCCCGGCACACCAGCTTTCACTAGGCATCAGGAGCATCCCTTCGAGGTGGAGGTTGAGCCTAGCTCTTCTGTACCACTAATTCCTGTTACATTCTGGCTGTTCAGTGCATACAATAAAGGAATGAACCCAAGAATTATCCAGGGAAAATTTGACTCCTTGTTCTTTTCAGCAGGGAATTTGTTGAATGTTTACAGTAATTCACCACACAGAGGCTGGTGCCTGGAGAGAAAGGCTAGACACCAGAGCAGGCTACATGGATATGAAGCTAGACTTTGCCACTTACTAACTGTGAGGCTTTGGGCAAATTAGTAACTTTCTCTGAGCTCTCCCCTTTCCAAACTTGGAAAAAAGGGTTATAACAGAGCTGACTATTCACAAGGTTGCTCTAGGGAATAAATGAGTTAATACAGGTAAAGTATATGGAGAACAAGGGCCAGGCAGATGGGGAATGCCTGGCCAATGCTAGTCATTATTAATCCTATTAAGAATATATCAGCACAGAATGGAGTTGGGGCAAAAGACCCCACCCTCTCCATTTCTGCCTCCGAGGGGTGTGTAGTGCAGGTGAGAGGGGGCAATCACAGCCACTGAGAACATGGACTTTAGGCAGATGGTTCCAGACTAGTCTGGTTCTGGTGAGGCGAAGCCCTTGAGAGGAGCAAGATGTAGGCAGGGTGGGAGATATCTAGGCTAAGGATATCTGGGCTAAAGGAAGAACTGTGAGGGGCTACCAGGTCATTGGGCATAGACAGCCACAAGGGTATGTCTTGCCAGGCAAGATAAAGATGAGGGAGACAAGGAAGGGTCAGCCCCTACATTTCATGGTCTTTCCATAAGTTATTGTGGTAGGAAGGCTTCCTTCCACTCTGCTTGCTGAAGCTATTCAGGAAGGCAGAGGTGGTGAGGAGCTCCCATGAGTCCCTCATTTGGCACAGGGACTCAAGAGATTATTTATGTTCCCAGCTAGATTCATCAGCAGCCTTGGACAGATTCCCTCAGAAATGGGCTCCAATGCAGAGGCCACTCAGACATCAGCTGGCAGTTTCCTCACCCAAAGGACAGCGGGAGCTGAGGTGAGGCGTGGTTTCATAAGAAAAAATTATCAGAGAGATGAGGCAGGGTTGTTGGGGAGCATGGGGGTCCCTAACTGTGGCTGATGGACACATCCTCACACCTCATCACGTTCCAACCCTGACTTGCAATTCCCGGAAATCACAGGAGCCTCTCCATCTACGCACTCCCTTCCTCCATTCCCACCCCCAAGCCCTGCTCGCATGCCTGGTGTGCTCCTATGCATCCTGCCTGATCTCCACGTTGCCTCCTCTGGGAAGCCTTCCAGGCCACCCACGTTTGAGGGGGTGCTGTGTAGTCCTGCAGGCTCCCGTAGCGCCTTGTCCTCCCGTCAGCCGGTTCCTCCTGCTGAATCACAAGCGCCTGCAATTTGTCTTCTTTCCCTGTGAGCTCCCCCAGGTCTCATTCATCTTTGCTTTCCTGGTTCTTGGCATCGTGCCTGGCATAGAGTCAGAGTCGGTGAATGCTTGAAGAATGAGTGGAGTAGCTGGGCCAGCGTGGTGCACAACGAGAGCATGGACGGTGGGAGCAGAGGAGCTGTTTCCAGGCACCTCCTGCCCCACACAGCAGGCTCACGGGGCCACAAAAAAGATGTATTTATTATGTATACAGTGTTCTGCCTGCATGTGTCCCTGCAGGCCAGAAGAGGGCGCCAGATCTCATTACGGATGGATGGTTGTGAGCCACCATGTGGTTGCTGGGAATTGAACTTAGGACCTCTGGAAGAACAGCCAGTGCTCTTAAGTGATGAGCCATCTCTCCAGCCCCTAAATTTTTTTTTTAATTATTTTTTAATTGTGTGAGTGTGTTGGTATATGTGTGTCAGTGTGTCTCGGTGTATTTGTGCACATGAGTGCAGGTTCTAGAAGAGGCCAGAGGTATTGGGATCTCATGGAGCTGGAGTTACAGGTGATTGTGAGCCACCTGATGTAGGTGCTGGGACTTGAATTCAGGTCCTCTGGAAGAGCAGTATGTGCTCTTAATCACTGAGCCGGCTCTCCAGCCCTAGTCTTCCTTTTTACCCACATGGAGGGCACATTGAAAGTATCCCTGTGAAGATACATGGAGGCAGAGCAGGACCACTTGGAGGACACAGGGCACAAATAGTAGCCAGGGCCTCTTTGGGGCAGGCAAATGCACAGACAATGTGGAGGACCGTGGAGGGCCTAGGGAAGGAGTTTAGTTCCTGGGAACTAAGGGCCAGTTTGTTGAAGCAGAGGGTCCATAAGTTCAAAGTTCCACGAGTTTGCTCTCTTCCCAGAGTTTTGTGTGGACCTAAGAGTGGGGGTGCTTATACCTTGCTTGAACAGGACATGGGTCAAAACAGAGTGCACACACTGTCTGGAGGGAGATACTTAGGCCCTGGGGGGGAAGGGGCAGGTGTCTCCCTCTAGTACTGAATGTAAAGCCAGAGTACCCATGGCTTCTTTCTGAAATAGGCACATAGCCTTTACTCAGCTTTGGGGGTCAAGAGTCATGCTGCAAAGTGTGGCCTGCAAATGTCCCTCCAAATTCCTTCTCCCACCAAGGTGGCAGAGTGGCAGGTGACTATGACATCATCAGTTGCTGCTTCTGTGGCCCAGATCCTCAGCATCCTGACCTCCCTACCCCAGTGTCCCTTCAAGTCACCCAATTCCCTCTGTCTCAAGCTGCAGGCTGTCTTGGGTCCCCTCTCTGTGGCCCCCTCTAGTCACACCATGTGTCTGAGAAGTGTCTGACCCACGGCTCCTCTCTCCAGTCCAGGGCTGATGCTGCCATTCCAGAATGTCAGTGGCTCCCTATTGTCCCTCAGACTCACTACAGATACCCCAGCTTGGCATTCAAAGTCTTTCCTGCTCACATAAAAGCCCTCAGATTTCATCCCCTGTCACTGTGATGGCCCCTGCACTCTAAGGCTCCAGGCACGCTCCTACCTAGAGAGCTCTTCTTCCCCTCAAGCTGCACACATCTCACCCATCTACCCAGGCCTGCACAAAAAAAACCTTACCCATCCTGACAGCTGGACATACATTCTCTGCCTCTCTGAGCACTCCTAGGAGCCTCTCCCACAGCATCAGAATGTCCTGAACCTGCAGTATGCAGAGCATGGCACTGGGCACATCTGGGGAGTAAGTGATGGGAAGCAAGCACTCAGTAGTAATTGTTGAGCAGTGACTGTGTACCCCATCCCTGCTAGGCATCAAGGGTACAGGGCTGAAAAGCACAGGTGTGGTGTTAGCCTGTGGGATGGACATGACCCTAGAACATGCTGACAATGGGCTGCCTGGTCTATCAGGGTTTGGCCTGCTGGCTGTTGTGTTGGTCTGGGCTTTGATGGGTGACACAGAGTTTTCCCCATTTGTCCTGCGTGTCTTTAGGATGCTTCAGAGGCTTGTACCTGCAGATCCAAGCATCCTTCTGACTGCCCCCAAAGCTGGCAACCTGAGGGATCAGGAGGCCCTGGCTTGTCCTCAAGTTAGCCTGTTAGCTGGGATGAAGAAGCAGATGACCTTCCATCCTCTTCCCTACCCACCCCTCTGTACCAAGGAGGAGGAGTTAGAGGAAAGTTCTTAGATGAGATTTTCATTCATGGTCTCTATGGTTCACAGACCCCAGGGCCATATACCTACTACCCACCGAGGCTGAGAGTCATACTACCACCACACTGCATGGCCCTGACAAGTCACAACAGACATAGGTATGTCTGGATTAGTGCCAGATTGTTCAGTGAATCTGAGGTCTCTAGGGAGGAACAGAAATGTACCAGAAGTGCATTACTCAGGAAACCTTGCTATAGTTACTTACTCACTGGAACAGAAGTCTTCTTCTTCTTCTTCTTCTTCTTCTTCTTCTTCTTCTTCTTAAATTTATTTTATGTTCATTGGTGTGAAGGTGTCAGATCCCTTGGAACTGAAGTTACAGACAGTTGTGAGCTGCCATGTGTGCTGGGAATTGAACCTGGCTCCTCTGGAAGAGAATCCAGTGCTCTCTCAACCACTGAGCAATCTCTCCAGTCCCCAGAAGTGTGTGTGTGTGTGTGTGTGTGTGTGTGTGTGTGTGTGTGTGTGTGTGTGTGTATTCTTTTTCTGAGACAGGGTTTCTCTGTGTAGTTTTGGTGTTTGTCCTGCATCTCACTCTGTAGACCAGAATGGCCTTGAACTCACAGAGATCCATCTGGCTTTCCCTCCTGAGTGCTGGGATTAAAGGCGTGCACTACCACCGCCTGGCTAGTATTCTTAATCATTATAAATAAGCATCAGTACATGCCGTTCCTGCAGTCCTGCCACCAACCAGACAGTCAAGTCAAATACAGTTGAAAACCACATATTTTATTGATAGTCTTCATTAACAACAGAGGCCATGGGCACAAAGGCTACTCACGTACCACACCTGGCAGATCCCCACAGCTACCCCTCAGGGACTAGTGTTTAAGGAGCTGGACACCTGAAGTTTTCCCTTTTCCCTTCTGGGATGTCAGGCTCCATGGTGCTGAGCCTGGACAGTGCAGGGCTGGCTTTCAAGTTTGAACTCTAGGGCCAAGAGAGCTCCAAGTCCCGAACTGTCCAGACCTCTCCCACCCCTTATTTCCTCATGCTGCTAAGGGGTGACCAGAATTGTGAGTGAAGATACCTCTCACGGCTCCTCCACTGAGGACGCCTGGGCTTCCCTTCAACCCTAGCACATATTTTCCCTCCAAGGGGCCGCACTTCAAAGACTGCCAAGGTCATAGAGTGTAATTGTAGGATTAGCTGCCCTTGATGGGCATCTGGATTGCTAGTGACTGAGACTCAGCCCACTGTTGGTGCTTGATAAATATAGGCAGGATGAACGGATGGAGGCTGAACAAAGGGGAGGCCCCCAAATAATGAATACTGGAGGGAGAGGTGTGAGCAGGAAAGCCATTACTACATTGGCCCTCTGTGTGTGTGGGGGGGGGGGCGCCAAAGTAGGGCCTGCATAAAATCGTCCCAGGCTATGTTGAAGAATTCAGGGTCTTATGGAGCAATGGTTAGGGTCGCTGTGGCTACCCACTGGATACTGCAGGGTGTGGCCTTCAGCCTCTGCCTGTATGGATGTTAGATTGGCCTTGGGACCAAGTCGGGAGAGGGTTTTTATGTGGCTCCCACTCCTTCATATGCCCATGGGTCTGTCTGATCCTCTGGGTCTCAGAATACAAGGCAGTGCCCCCATCTAGAGCTGGTCAGACCGGCAGCAATGGACTGGCAATGGCATCCTCATATTCTGTCACCCCCACCCACCCCTCAGGACTGAGCATGACCTTCAGGCTTTCCTCTCTACAACTACCCCCACCTGACCCTAACACTGTTACACCTCCCCGTCCTCCAGTGCCAGCCCCTCTCTGCCACTGCTGACATCAGGAAGTCTCCAGATTGGCTGCAGAAAGTCTGTGTTCTGATTTTTAGAGTCTTCCCATGCTCACCCCACCCCCTGCCCTATGACAGCAGGTAAACCCCAGGGGTCTCTAAAGACCTTGCCCATGGACCCAGAAGTGGCAAAGAGGACATTAGAATCAGGACTGTAAAGGGATCTCTAAGTTCATCTAGGACTAGATCAAAAATCTCTTTCACAGTACTCCTGGGAGATAACTGCCCAGATCCTGTTACAATACTGCCGATGGTCAGTTTGAATACTCCAGGTAATACTCAAACACCAGATGGCTTTGGTTGCAAGAGAGTCAACCCATTTGCCCTTCCATCCTTCCCCTCCAATACTCACTCTTCCTCTGTGCTCATAACAACACTTCTCACCTCCACACCCCTTACACACACACACACACACACACACACACACACACACACACACGCATTTATATATGCTTATATAAGGCTATATAGAAACACACTTCCCTTATTACTTATGGGTAACTCCCCTTTCTCTCTCCTCCCCTGCCCAATATCTAGCAAAAATCTGAGGCTAGAGACCAAACGAGGAATTCTAGGGAAAAGAAGTATCCAGCTAACTCCCGGGCTGGCTGGGCTGGGGTGGCCAGCTGGGGCAGTCTGGGCAGGGAACAGCATTAAAAAATGCTAGGCCATTGATTGCTATTTCTAGGCAAAAAGCCTTGTACATGGGTTGAGCAGCAAGTGTGTGTGGTCTCCCCGACACACACACACACACGCTGCTGCTGATCCCTTATAGGGGGATGAGTGTGCATCCCCACTCCTTCCCATCTTCACTAGCAGTTGACAAAGCTTACTGGACTGCTGTTCATGTTGTTAACCGTACCATTTACCAGCCTCCAGGGCCTGTGGAGTCTCCCACCCGCAGCAAGAATGTAGTCTCCACTATCAACATGAGGAGAAGGGCTTTAGCGGAAGCGGTGATGACCTGAGACATGAGAGTGGATGGGCCAGGCAGAGAGTGGGGGAAGGGCTTCTCAGGAGACAACGTGAAGCAGAAACACCCTAACAGGTTAGCAGCTACCTACCTGGCTGGCCTGTGAGCAGCCTAGCGGTACCCAGGTGGCCACTTTCCCTCCATGTCAGAATGCACCTGTTTATAAATCCTCTGAGGGCTGACGACCTGGGGTGGACATGAGGCCCTTCCTAGGGGAGGGTGTGCTGTGTCTGTCACAGGTGGAGACGGGGTGCGGTGGTCTTACGTTCAGGAGGAACTGAGACACAGAGAGAGGGCAGGCGTACTTGCCAGCTATTTGTCCTGCTGCTTGGAGCTTTCAGTCCCGACATTGAACATGGGGACCAGCAAGCCCAGCAGCCACCTCTTTCCGAAGACCTCCTGTAAGTTCTTGCGCCAGGGCCGGGCTCTCACTGCCACCCCCTTTCGAACCTGGTAGCGGGTCTGCCCCCGGAGAATCAACAGCAGCTGGTGGCAGCAGAAACCCGCGCAGGCCAGACCGACGGCAAACCAGAGGTAGAGCATGAGGATGACGAACATGTCAGAACCGAGGACAGCTCCTGCGGGGGGGAAGGGAAACACCAGACCGCTTTACGCCCAGGCCATGTACCCAGGCACTCCGCGCTCTGGCGCTTTCTGCTGCGAGGCAAGGGAGAGGGGTTCACGAGCTGGAAGTTGCGATTTGTAGCCAAAATGCAGCCGGTGAGACTGTGACAGTTCCTTGCCCCAAGTTTTCCTTAGTGCTGATGGCTCCTGAGGAGGGGGCAGGAACCGGGGGCCTAGGGAGATGGAGAACAAGCTAGATGTGCTCAGCAAAAAGAGCCTCAGCATTTCTGGCACAGCCTAGACGCTGCACATTTCTCTAGAGGCAGAAATGCTCCCCATTTCGCTTTCTGGATTGGAAGCGGGGTGTGGCGGGGTACACGTGAAGAAAGAGGAGCGGGCTCAGGACCCTAACGAGGGAGCTGGCACCTGGGCAGCTGTCTAGACTGCTGTCAGTTCTCCTGGTGAGGCTGGGAGCACTGTCTGGGAGGATCTGGGAAATTGACAGCATGATGGAGGACAGGACCTGGTCATGGGACCAAGTCACAAGCTCAGCTTCAAGGGCAGCACACAGAGCTGACTTAGAGAACAATTCAGTCATTAATGTTAACAAAAGAAGCAGACACCGGAACACTCAGCCAAAGCAGTCCTGCCTGTCTGTTATGTCAGCCGGCTAAGGCTCTAACAGCCCCACCCCCACCCCCCACCCCAGCCAGGGCCATCAGTTCAGCACCCTGCCACGGGACAGCACCTCCTCTGCACCCTCCAAACCCAGCACTCCCTGTGGCTGTTTTTAAAAGTCCACTAGTAAGAGGTCTCATGTGTCCTCGGAGTTTGAGGTGGGAGGATTAGTCCATGCTGGATTTGAACCTCCCAGCTGTGTGGACTTGCGCAGGTTTCTTAACCTCTCTGAGTTGTAGGTTGCTTATTGCAAAATGGCTATAATAATGCTTCACAGGTTTACAGGATTACAGGGGTTGTGAGTTTGCAGTACTGTGGGTTCTACTCAGTGCTGAATATCAAGGCTCAGAAGAGGAGAATAAGACCCTCCGGCCTTCCCCCACCTTTCCAGGGCTTGGAGTCTGGGCTGGGCTGCAGCTTTGGCAGATGTAGTAAACATCTACCTTGACATGCTTACAACCACCCTGATATGCTTAGCAGCCAGAGCAGTGGGTGGAGAATAGAACTCAGGGGCCACCCCACCACCACCTTCTCCAGTGAGGCTTGGGTGCCTACTTCAGAGATATCACTTTACAACCCAGTCCTACCCACACACATCTCCCTTGTCTTCCCTTCCCCCAGCACCTCCTTGCCCCAGCCTACCTCTTCCCAGGCTCCAGTTTCCAGACTCCTGAGAAGTAGGCTTCAACACCTGTTAGTTTGATCCATGATGGATGCAGCAGCCAAGATGAATCAATTTGCTGGCTTGCTCATCTGAAGCCTCTTTCCTCAACCCTAAGAGCTTGGGTAGCAGGATTTTCTTTGCAAAGTTAGAGACAAATAGGTCCAGCTGCCCAGAGGACAGAAATCTTGTTCCAGCTGGCATTTAGAGAAACCCTTCCACCATTGTTGGGGGCATCAAAGAGACAGACTCAAATGGGGCTGGGCCATCCTGTGACCCACTTTTTCCTTGTCAGTACAAATTAGCTTGGGCAGCCATGTACAGGACAGAGACTCCTGGGGACATGGTGCCCTTCCAGCTTGAGGAATACTGATGTGCAAGCTAGCCCTCAAGCTAGGTTGTGAGAGCCTCGGAGCTGCCATGCTCGGGCCTGCCTTGCAACTCAGCCCCAGGAACAAGCCAGGCAGATGGAAACCATTTCCCACAGGTTTCTAAATCAAGGCATGAGGCAAAGACCTTTCTGCCTTTTGCAGGCCCCCATGCAGCAGCCACAAAAGGCTATTCTGGGGAGCTGCTTTCTTTCTTTCAAAGTGTTTGAAGTTACCAGGCCCGGCTGCTTCAGTGCCTCTAAACTGTGTAATAATACTTCCTCTTTCAGAAAAATCACAGAACTTTCTTAAGGGACCTGAAAGATTACATCATCTAATTCCCTCTGTTCTTGCCTTCCTCCCCACAGCCATCTCTAGCACCAAACCGTACCCCCAGCATATTCTATAATCCATTTGGGCATCTGCAATCCCCCTCCTCAGAAAGAGGCCCATCCGGCAAGGAAGCAAGACTAGACAGGCAGGGTGTCAGAGCAGAACAAAACAAAACCCAGAATCAAAAGCGGCATGGCTCAGAAACAAGTTAACCTGGCAGGGCCTTTGGCTCCCCAGCCTTAAAAAAAAATAGACTAGCCGTCTCCCAGATTTGGATTGGATGCAGTGAGACACAGCCAGTGGGTCACAAAATAGGTACTCAATAAGTTCTTTCCCCCTACTGGACCTTCTAGTGGTATCTGCTAACTCATGCCAAATGCCATGCTAGATGGTGTCATCTCCATTCTCTAGATAAGAATGGGGCTCATGGGTTGGGGATTTAACTCAGTGGTAGAGCGCTTGCTAAGCAAGCGCCAGGTCCTGGGTTCGATCCTCAGCTAAAAAAAAAAAAAAAAAAAAAAAAAAAAAAAAAAAAAGGATGGGGCTCAGACAAGTGGTATGAAGCCAAAGGAAAGAACCTGTTTCAAACTTCCTCAGCTGACCTCTCTTACCTTTGGCATTAGCCAAGGGTCTGGACTTAGTGGTATTTGCATTTTTAGAAACCCCACCCCACATAAAGGTGGGGGGCTTTCAGGGTCCCACTCACAGCCATTTCAGGTGCTCATGGCAGGTGTTGACCTCAGGGGTGATTTCTATTCAACAACTTCCTTGGTGCACCTTCCTGCCCACCTGTTCTGAGCGGCCAAGAGAGTATGCTCTGGACCATTTGGACCAAGAACCAGAGAAGTGGAGTCTCAAAGGCAGGGAGCTGAACAGGAAAGTGTATGTGTGTGGAGAGGACCAGGGAAGGGTGTGAAGTGTCAGTGAAGGAGGAAGAGGAGGTGGGTCTGGTGATGAGAAGTCTTGAATTCCTTTTTCTAGTGGGCATGGTGAAGGATGGTGAGATTCATTCTAACGCCTGAACAGATGCCTGGTCCCTGAGGTGGGCATGGGCTGGCTCTTTTCTCCCATCAGATCAAAGCGAGAGGCTTCCTTTCTTCCATATTTCCCAAACCTCGCACATATGGCCAGGCCTCACGCCCAGACTTAAATCCAACCCTTTCAAGGTCCTCCTTCTGGAACCACCCATTTTTGTGGTTGTGAGACTACTTGGGAAAAGATGTGTAATCAGGTTCTCTGGCTCTCTCCATCACTCCACCTGCCTGCTCTCACACTCCACCCCCAGCCCACCCACCTACCCTCCCCCATCCTGCTTATTTCAGTCTTGGCAGCCTCCCGTGCCAGCACCAAGATCCAGAAGGCCCCAGAGCTCTAAGTTCTGGGCCCAGCTTCGCCACCAGCCCTCCAGGCATTTCCCGTGGCTGGTCCTCCCTGGGCTGCTGTGTTCCCACTGCCAATTGGTGTGATAGTTCTATGTCTGGGAAGAGCTGGGTTATAGATAAGACAGACACTGAAGTGAGAGCTCCCCTAGGGTATAGCCAGTCTTTTTTTCAAATGCCCATCCCATCCCAGTCCAGTCTAGTTCAGCCCAGTTCAGTCTAGTCCAGGTGCACCAGGACAGTCAGGTTCTCTCTAGAAGCAGCTGTCTTTCTGTGAGCCTAGAAAGTCAAGTCACTGTGTTTGGGAATATGGGAACTGAGGAAGAGCACTGAATTGTGGTTTAAGCACCTGGATACAAGCCAGAGATAACTATTCCAGGGAAGTAAGACGCTAGGCAGGTCATTTGGTTCCAGATGAGAGTCAGTTGCTTTATCTGAGGAATGGACCTAAGAACACCAGACACACACCTTTGTGTACACACTACTAACTGTAGAGATCAAATTGGTCAGAATCAAAGGTCAAGGTAAGAAAAGAGTGGGAAGAAATGAAGTGGGGACAAACGCCATGGCCAGGTAAAATGGAATTGCCACCAGGAGCAGAGTCTCCCAGGGCATCATGGGATGTTCTTTGAGCCGTACTATTCAAATTACAGTCCTCATGCCCATGTGAGCACCAGTCTAAGGACTCATGTGCCTGGCTCCAGCAGGTGTCAGGGCCTTCCAAAGGGTCAGATCCCACACCAGACTGGATCTCTGGAGTGTGGAAGGTGGGAAGTGGTTCTGAGCCACTGTCAACTGCAGAAGAGCCTGGTGGAGTCAAACCTAGTGGGTGGGAGGTTGGAGGTGAGCAGTTAGCCTCCTGCTGAGCACAACCTGAGTGTAGCTGTGGTTGTTTGGTAAAGCTCCTGAAGGAATATGTGGACAGGATTGGGGGTGGGGTGGGGTCCAGGTCCATGGGGAACATAGCATGAGCTCTGAAGGAGCATGCCGCTCCTGAGAGGTGTATAGCTTGGTTGCCATAATTTTATGAGTAACATATAGTATGAGAGATGAGGAGGGCCAAATGTCAGAGTAAATAGAGCATGCCCAGTTAATCTGAATCTCTGCTAGATTACAGTCTGTTCTCTTGGTATGCCTCCTGAAATACTGGGCCATAATTATACCAAACAACTGGTTATCTGGCAGTTTGAGCTGAATGTCCTGTGCTTTTATTTGAAAAAAAAAAAAACAAAAACCAAAAACCTTGGATTTGGACTAGGAGATCTTGTCTGCCAGACCTGCCCAGGCCCACTCACCGGAGAAGAACTGGCTGATTGAAGTGGGCAGGAGCGTGAGGAAGGCCAGGGGATGGGCGAAGGAGATGGAAAGGACAGCTGAGATGTAGGCCACGCCAGCCACCATGGAGTAAAGACAGGCCAGTGAAGTGTAGAGGCAGAACAGGATGAAGTTGCGCATGTTCCTGCTACCGATGCAGTTGCCGGTGAAGAAACAGTGATGGTCGTGCCTCAGCGTGACTCGGGAGCACACTCGGCAGAAGTGGGTGCTGGGTGGTGGGCACTGAGATCGCTGGGATGAGGTTCCCCGGCAGGTACCCAGATCGTCTGGGGAGTTCTGGATGACCAGGACGTAATTGCCCAGGGCATTGGCTGAGAGGAACAGGAAGAACGCCCCGTGAAGCACGGCAGGCGAGAAGAGCGGGGTGGCTGTGGGGTCCTCACGCATGCTGGGCAGGAAGAGGAAGAGCTGCAGGACGAAGGTCACCAGGGAAATGCAAAGGAAGTAGGCGGGGGCCACCACGTTGAGCAGCCGCAGGGCCAGCATCCTCCTCGATTACATTCCTAAGGGGCGCAAGGAGAGAGGAAGCCTTACAGCGTTGTCCAGGGTCATCCTGGTCCTCTTCTCCTTGGTCGAAGGTCCGGAGGGCTGAACACAAATCTCCCAAACTCTGCCCCCTCGGACCACCCTTTCCGGTTTCCCTAATTTAGGACCAAGCAGGTTAGAAACCCAGAGACCACAGCGGCCTGGCCTGATAAGAAGTCCCTGTTGCCTTGGAGTCATGGAGGTCAGGCACAGGAGGGAAGGGCCTGTTTGCAGTCTGGAGTGATTGTATGTGGGTCGGGGCTGGGATGGGGTGGGGGGTCGATGGGTGGGTGGATTAGGAGTTGAGAGATGGAATTGCTATGGTATCACAGTAGTGAAGACAACCCATTTTGGAATCCCTAGCTGAGGCTTCTCTAGGAGAAAGAGAAGGATCCAGTGGGGTTGACTCTTGGAAATCTTGATTGACCCCTCCCCCCACTCCTATCTTGAGCGATGTTCTGTGACCTCACAGGTTACCCAAGGCTCTCTGGAAGTAGTTGTGCTGTGGATCATGATGTGTGTTCCATTGCATGCGACTCTGTTATCTGTGTGCCTCTGGGTATGTGTGTGTATACCCACCCCCTGCCACCTGGCTTTTTCTTTTCAAAATCAATTAACCAATCAAACAATACAGTGTTCAGGGGCTGGGTAGGGTGGAGGTATAGCTACACTACTTGTGCCAGTAGGTCCTGATCAGTTCATTTTCCAGCCGCTGGTTGCCCTGACTATTTCTATAAAATCCTTCCCAAAGAGTGTTTTCCTTTGAGGCAATGAAATTGAAATCCCCCATTCGCACCCGCCTTTCACTTTCCTGGCGGGAGAAACCCAAACAATCCCCAAGGCGCCGAAACCCTTTCGATGCCAAGAAGCTCGTCCTGGGTTGACTAGTGGATGGATGCTTGGTAGCATTTCCTGGTTTGACACCCCTGCACAGAGCTGAATGCAGCTTCACCTCCTACAACCGGGGCCTCTGCCCAACTTCGGATACCACGGGGAAATGGGTTCTGTGTGTCGAGAAGAACTTTCCAGTGGTCTAAGAAATCGGCCAGAAGAAGGCACGAGAAAAGTTCTGGGAAGGTGGCTGCACCCAGGATGGATGGATGCCACAGGGCCTGGGGCCAAGCTGTCCCGTCCATCCGGGCTGAGACATTGGTCACCTTGAAATCTTCTTTGCAGGTGACTGTGATTACCGCTCTAGGGACCTGCAGTCTCTCTGCACAGCTGGGGCGCAGCTCATGGGCACGACTCGGGGTGATCGCTGGGGGCTCAGCGCCCCCATAGCCATGCATCCCCGGAGGCCACGGGGGCGCTGCCCACTTCATACAGCTCCGGGCTCCGGCGAGGGAAGCAAGTGTCTTCCCGGCGCCAGTCGCCAGGGGGGCGCGGGAGCAGCCTCCAGATGCGCCGCGGCTCTGGGAAGGCGAAGGACAGGGGCTGGGGGAGTGCGGGGCGCCCGGTGGGCAGCCGCAGCTGGGGCCTTGCGTCCCTCAAAGGCCCGCAGAGAGTGGCTGGCGACCCGGAGCGTGGGGAGCTGTCCGCTCAGCACCAGCGCCCGCCCCACCGGTCTCGGAGGGCGGCACCGGAGCCCTGCGGACCCAGGCAGCACGGGCACCCGCCGGTTCCTCCGCCACTGCCTCCTGGACGCCTGGGCAGCCGCCCCCCGGAGCGGCCGCAGCGCCGCAGAGGACTAGGGAACGAACTCACCGAGCTCGGATCGCCACAGGAGGAGCCCTGGACGCCGCCGGCCTTGGTTATCCCCGAGGCTGCAAAGTTATGGGCTCGCCCGACTGGCTCGCAGCCTCCTCACGCTTTGCTTCGGGGACTGGGCAGGTAGCGGGGGTGTAGGGAGGAGGGAGCGGGCAGCTGCCGCCCTCCTACTTGGGCGCCAGAGAGTGGGGGCCAGGAGGCGGCGGGGATGGCAGCTGGGCACCCCCCCCAGCTCCGCCACCCCTCCCTCCGCTCCTGGGGGCGGTGCTCTGGCCACTGGCTCAGCACTGAGGACTTGCCCCCCACATCCCCGCCCTTCTCGGCTCCCCCAGGGCGGGTTGTGGCGCCCTGCCTCACTGCAACCCCAGTTCCAACTGGGAGATGGGGATTCAGCCCTGATACAGTAGTTTCAGCCATACCCTGACCTCCCCTCCTCTTCTCTTCCTGTCTACCATCCCTCCCTGCTGTCGGCTAGGACCAAGGAAACCTTGTGTGTATATTAGGGGGTGAGGGATGTGGGCTGTTGAGAGCTTACCAGGGCAACACCCATGAAAATCAGCATTATCTCAGGTCTGTGAACTGAGGGGTGAGAGCCAATCTACCTGGGTGTCAATATCCACCGTTTAGTGTTTACTGGGCAAGCCTACATTCCAGGGTCTTGTGTAGAATAGAAGATTGAATGACAGTGGCTGTAAAGCCTGCTTGGGACAGGACTGTTTGTGTCTTAGGTCATCATTAACATTACAGATTGGCCCTTTCCTAAGTAACAGGCACTGTGCTGAACCCATGACCTGACAGCAGCATTAATCCTCCAATATGATCCCGGAAGCTTGCTGAGCCCCATTCTAGGGCCAAGAAGATGATGCTAAGTCACATGCCCAAGGTCATGCAGCAGGTGAGTGGTGGGGCCTGGTTTTGAACCTGGTTCTAGCCCCATGCTCCTGTTTTCAGCCCCTGCTCACTTCAGTATCACCTGGGACCCGGGGTCGGCTTTGGTTTGGGAGAGGGGAGGACAACAGGGCTTTTTCCAGACACAGACTGAGACCTGAGGTTCTCCTGCCACCCATGTATCTCCTTCTCATACTATTTTCACGTGTGTGCCATGAGACAGCAAGGGGGTGGTGACACTAGTGTATGGTGTATGTGTGTGTGTGTGTGTGTGTGTGTGTGTGTGTGTGTGTGTGTGTGCATCCATGCATGTAGGGGCAGTCTAAGACCATGAAACACCACAAGAATATCTATGCTTTTCCTAGCCTCTGTCTCCCAAGCTGTCACGGCCCCCATGGCCTTCCCCAATCCTCTGTGTGCATGCAAACATAATAAATGCTTATTGGTATCTCAACTGGTTGATTAAAACGAGCAATCCTTTGAAGCAAAGGCCATATGCCGATCGGCTTAGCCTCTATTTTTGAATCATCAGACACTGTTTTCTCTGTATTTTATCAGCATACATAAAAATAAAAAAAGGGGCCAGGAAGCCTTTTCATGTTCTAAAAGGAACTTATACATGAGAGGAAGAACAGCATGGCAGGTGGTAGCTCCTGAGAATCGTTGGCCCAGGACAGACACAAGGAAGCACAAGAGGTCTTTTTTCCTTCCAGGCCAGCTTTGAGTCACGAGCTGCCTGCCCCCCTGCACAAGCTCTGCCTGCCTCTCACATAGGCTTGGGATGGAGGGGATCCAAGGGCCTCAGTCTGGGCCATACTGATTGAAAATCTCCATTCCATAAATACCTTGAGAGTTGGGCGTGTTTCTAATTTTATTTTGCATATGGGTGTGTGGGGGGAAGGTGAGTGGTGTGTGTGTGTGTGTGTGTGTGTGTGTGTGTGTGTGTGTGTGCGCGCGCGCGCGCGCGCGCGCTGAATTATCATGTGAGGGTAAAAAGAAGGAGCTAGGCAAATGTGGGAAGATGTCAGTGGGGGAAGGGACTAATCACCCCGGAGGGAGGAGATGTGTGGGACAGACAGGAATGGACAGGAGAATTATTTATTCAGAAGCCAAATTTATCAACAGAAAAGGATGTTAGAGCTGGAGTTCTAAGCCTATTGTATGGATTCCTCGGCCTCTTAAGCAACAGAGCAAGAGGAAGAACAGCCCAGTATTTTGCCCCGACAAGACCCCATAGGGAGGTCAACTGGAGACTTCATTTTGATTGTGGCCCTGAGTTAAGCAGATACTACTTCATTGCCACTTACCAGCCATGTGAACTTGAAAAGGTGGTTTAACCTCTGTGCACTCTGCATTCTCCTCCATAAGACAGAACAATGTCCATATTTGTGACAACGGCGGCAAACAGGATGCTGAGCTGGGTGGGGTACCAGGACCAGAGGAACCCTTCAGCACTCTTCTCTCCCATCAGCCCCTCTCTTTCTTCTAGGCTCTTATCTCCTCTTTGTCTTCTTCTAAAATGAGAACTCCCATCCCATCCTGTAAAAGAAGTATCAGAATATCAGGGAAGGAGGTGTCTCTGATTTGCCCGGAGTAGACCAGAATAAGTATTCTGTTTCATGAATCTATACTTGTCCCTCTGGAAAGGAAAAAAGTCTGTACTTTGAGGTTTTGAAAATGCCTGGCGAGGGCTCATTTGCCATTGATCTTCCATTCCGCCACCACCCACCCTTGCAATAGTCTTGTTCTCTGCAAACAGCGTCAGAAAGTAGTTTCTAAGCCACATTCTCCATCAGCCTTGTCCTCTGTTCTCATAGCCAAGCTGTGATGGCACCTGCAGGGGCTCCCGAGGAGGCAGGGAATCAGACAAGTATCTGATTGCTGCTGAGCACTCTCCTGGAGATACGTGCTGTAAACCTTTCAATTTAGTGGTATTATCTGAGTGAAATAAACTCCCTCCTGAGTGGCAAACATTCCATTTTACCACAAAATGTAGTATCCAGAGGAAGAAATTCCATGAAGTGAGCAGGTGCTTCTCCCTGGGGTGACAGACACCCCCTATGTCTGTCAGGCCCCCCCATACCTTTAGAATGGAGGCTGTTCCTCCATGCAACAAGCTGGGGTAGAGAATGCCAATGAGGAATGTTTCATTTTCATGCTCTTGGCATAGGTAGGTCATGGAGAATGGAAACTGGGGTCTCGAGGTTAACCAATAGTCTGAATTAAGACCGTAATAGATACCCCTAGACAGAATGCTCTCTACAGTGGACAACTAACCACAGCCTTGAGGGACCACAAAGTACTTCCGAGCCTCAGAAGATGCCATCCCTGCCTGCCCAGATTTGGAAACCATCTTAATGTGATCTTGATCTCAGTCAGCCACACACATCGGAATTGGATTATCACGGAATGTCTACCTGGAGGTGCTACTTTACTTCATCCACATCGCCCCCGTTCTAACAGCAACTGCATTACTTTGCTGTAATAAGGTAGCAGCCCCACAAAATTAAAATCTCATTCCACGAGTCTCTCAGTAGCCCTGTAAGCTGGCTGGGAGGAGAAACAGTATTAAACCATTTTTCTTCTGAGAAAGCTGAGGTTCTCGAGTTTTGTTGCAGGCTAACTGCTAAGCCTCGCCTGTGTCGGATTCAACATGTGACTTGAAAACCTAGGCGTGGTGGTACATATCCAGTTCAGGGCCAGCTTGGGTTGTGTCTGATTGGCTCCAACAACAACAACAACCACCACCCAAAGAACGAGCCAACCAATAAATGCACTTCCCTCAATATGTTTTGCTATGCAAAGGTTTCACCAACACTTGTCTTTTCTGGAACATGACATTCGAATAAAAAAGGCAGGTGGGTCACATGCTTTCCAGAGTAAGACCTGCCTCATCTCCCTGTATCTGAAACCGCACTGCTCCTTCACCCATGTCCCACCTTCCCTGAAGTGTGTATCCTCAATACACTTGACAGCACTTGACTGTTTGGCCCCCTTGATCAGGATGCCAGCTGCCCGAGAGCAGTGTGTAGACTATGTAAGTCACTCTGTGTTCCCAGTGCCTAGCACAGTGTCAAGTGTGTAGGAAGTGCTCAGTACACACTAGCTGCCCAAGTGAGTGGATACTAGGCAGACACACACACACACACACACACACACACACACACACACACACACTCATCGGATGCCCTCAGGTGCTCTGCTGTTTGTGGTGCTAGAGGAGGTGGATGCGACAGAGGTGCTCAGCACCCAGGCCCAAATGTCAAGGAAGAAACAACAAGGTCTGGGGTGACAGGTAGCCAGCCCTGCAGCTCTCTCTGATGATAGGATGCCTCAGGGTAAAAAAATCTTTGCTTAGCTTGGGAGAGTCTCTCTTTGCAGTACTCAGGCCTCAGAAGGATGGAGACAATCTTTCCCCAATTAGCCACACTTTGCTGGGACCACTTAGGCGGCCCTGGTAGGGATGCTGATGGCTGGGGACCAGCAAGCAGCTCAGCTCAGAGGTGGGGGTGGCAGCAGGATTAATTGGTCCTTTCATCTCAGAGCATGCAGGAGGTGGGAGAATGGAGGGGGGAGGAGGAAGAGGGCAGGGCAGAGAAGAGGGACAATGAATGGAGTGGAGATGGGGGTGGTGAGGGTGTGCTTGTCTGGCACCCCACAGTCTGTGTCTTTATGATGGAGGATGTTCTGGAGGCACAGGAGGGAATCTCTGGCCTCTGCTGAGAGCCCTCCCGTGCCAGGTGTCCACGATGGGAAGAAATCAGGCAGAAGGCTGACATCTCAATTAGGGAAGGAGGGAGGGAAGACCAGAGCAGTGAGGTCACTGTAGTGTCCTTAGCTGTTCAGAGGCCGCTAGGCTATGCCCTTGTGGCCAATAGAGCAGCAGGCAGCACACTCCTCATGTCTCTGACCCCCCCACCCACCTCACTCTTCTGTCCCAGCAGAGAGCCCACGGCCCAGGAGAGACGCAATGTGGTCTGATGGTAAAAGCATAAGCATTTGGTGGTGCTCATTGGCTTGGACTTGAATCCCTTTATTCTTACTCAGTTATTGTCCAACCTTGGGTGAACTCCTCTGCCTCCCCAGCCTCCAATCACATCTCCATGAAATGTGAGTCTGTCAAGAGTTTCATTCTTTCGTTTTTATTTTTGTTTATTTGTTTATTTATTTTGAGATAGAATCTAACACAGTCCTGGCCTCAAGCTCACTGTCCCTGAAGATGACTATGTCCTGCTGGTCTCCCTGCCCTTACCTTCTGAGTACTGGGGTTCCAGGTAAGTGCCACGGAGCCTGGTGTATGTGCTGTGGGAATCAGACACAGGGCCTCCTGCGCACTAGGCAAGCACTTTTCCAATTAAGCAACATCTCTAGCCGCCATCATGAGTTTTAAGGAGCAAAGAAGTCACTTCAGGAACACCTTCCTTTCCACCTGACATGGCCTCTCACTTCCTGTCCATGTAATCCTGTCTGCCTTGGGATGTTTACGGTGGGCATCTTTCCTCGGTGTCTTTCTCTTTCTCTCTCTTTTTGAGACAGAGTGTCACTATGTGAAGTTTTAACTGGACTAGAAGTCGCTCTGTAGACCAGGCTGGCTTTGAACTCACAGAGATGCACCTGCCTCTGCCTCCCCAGTGCTGGCGTTAAAGGCGTGCGCCACCGTACTGGCTGCTATATCTTTTGTTTATTGCTTTGTTTTGGCAATAACCTCAATGGCAGGGCCTACCCTGGCAGCGTTTTTGAAGCTTCTCCACAAACACAGAGTCTACCTTGGGGTGGGGAGAAGCCCAATAAATATTTGAATGAATAATTTACAACTAAGTACACTTGCTGAGTGTGGGGACACACGTCTTTAATCCCAGCACTTCAGAGGCAAGGTAGCTGGATCTCTGAGTTCGAGGCCAGCCTGATGTACAGAGTGAGCTCCAGAACAGCCAGGGCTGCACAGAGAAACCCTGACTTGGAAAAACCAAACCATAAAACCCCCACGTAAGTACAATTATAAATAAATGATAAATTGTACCTCAATATCTGACTTTTAAAAATCAGGCTTGAGGGGCCATCGAGATGGCTCAATGGTTAAGAGCACTGGCTGTTCTTACAGAGGACCCTGGGATTCCCAGCACCCACATGGTGACTCACAGCCATCCTTAACTCCAGTTCCTGGAGAACTGGTGCCCTCTTCTGGCCTCAGACACATACTGCTACTGCATGTGCACATACATGTAGGCAAGACACTCATACATATGAAATGAAAACAAATAAACTTTAAAAAAAATTCAGGCTCTAGAGATCAATGAACAAACAGAATCCAACCACAGACACCCATTTCCTGCTTCCTGCTTTGTGCCAGGCCAGTGGGGTCAGGAGCCCTTGCTTATTTCTCTTACCTTAGTCTTAGCACAGCCCTTCCGAAAGCCAGACTCCACCACTTTCACAGAGAATATGGCAGCTCAGCGTGGCTCAGATTCACTAAGGTTGTGACGATTATTGGCAGCAGGCATGAAATCCAGGTCACTTGATTCCAACGCTCTCCCAGCACGTGGGCCCCGTGCCTCTCACACACTAGGCTTCACATGATGTAGAAATAAATAACTTGTTTTCTTACGGAGAGGTAATGGGTTGTGCTGCTAATGGCTTCTTATGCTTTTCATGTGAATCAGCCTTTGCCAGTGAACCGGGGTGGGAGGGAGTAATCGTCTTCTTGGAAATGAGTAGGATGGGTGAGTGACTGGAGCTCAAAGCACGCTGCAGGAGGGAGGAGAGGTGTCTACGGGACCAGAGGATGAGAAAGGAGGCAAGAGAGAAGAGGGACCAAAGACAATTCTGGGATTGCATGTTGACATTTAACTTGAGCTCCCGACGTCACTCACTGTAGTCTGGAGCAAAAGTCAGTTGTCTTAGTCTAGTTTTTGTTGCTATAACAACATACCTGTGCCTGGGTGATTTGTAAAAAATAGAGACTTGTTTAGCTCATGGTGGAGGATGAAAAATTCAAGAGCGTGGTGCTGATGTCTGGCAGGGCTTCTTGCTATGCTGGGGGACAGTGAAGTTTGTCTCATGGTGAGACCGAGTGGGTGTGTCAGGCAGAACCCTCCTTTGCCATAAGGCCACTTTCATATTAACCCACTGATCCATTAATGTATGAAGCCCCACTCAGTGGCTTAGTTACCCGTCAACCACGATGCATGGGGGAAGTGAACTTGTGGCACACAAAATTTGAGCCATGTTTAAACCACAGCATCTGTTAAGCATCTCGGTTTTCCTGATCTGCAAGATAGGGCTTTGGACAACTCCGTTATCATGGGGGTTGTCACATAGATTAAACCTGTGCAGAGCATGCGGAAGGGGGACGCAGGGTCAGTGTTAGCTGGTCACTACTGTAATTAATTATCGCTGGGTTCCAGAGCATAGAAACAGCGATTACATTAATGTGGAGGTTTAATGGAGTCCATCTAAGATGGTGCTGACTCTGTGAGGGGGTGAGACCCAGGCTCTTTCCATCTCGTTGCTCCATCCCTTCTGATGTCTCACTGATCCAGAAAGGTTAAGCCTGTCTTTTTCATCTTGCCCATATTCCCTTCTGGATGGGAGGGGCAGACAGGTCTAGAGCAGCTTTTCTTGTCACTGTCACAGAGACTTGACAGGAAGTAACTTACGGAAGAAGGGCTTATTGTGACTCTCAGTTTGACAGTATAGTCTATCCTGGTGAGAAAGGCATGGCAGTTCCCAGCTGTGGTGGCGAGAATGTGAGGTGCTTGTTGCCGATGAACAGAAAGTAGAGAGGGAGACAGGGAGAGGTGGGGGAGGGAAGTGAGAGGGGGGGAAGGAAAAGTGGAGGGAGGAGACAGAAGAGGGAGGTGGGGAGGAAAGAGGAAAGAAAGAGAGAGGAGAGAAAGAGGAGAGAGGGGGAGAGAGAGAGTATTGGTGAAATTATTAAGGCCACTCCACGTAGTTAAAAGGGAGGTTTATTTTGTGGGGTAACTTACAAATGAAGGGGTAGGTTGCAGGGTCTGGCAAAGGTATGGCGCAGTCCGGCGGTGTTCTCTGGAGAACTCTGCTCAGTCTACCTCCAGTGTCCAGGGTCCCAGAACCAAGAGAGAGCCCTCCTCTCGATCCTGGGTCTTCAGCTTCCTCCCTCAGCCCTGCCTTGTGGGCGTGACCATTACCAAAGCCTCAATGGAGGTTGGAACTTCCAGGCCAAAGCTGGTATGGCTACCCACTGAGAGAGAGAGAAACAGAGAGAGAGAGAGAGAGAGAGAGAGAGAGAGAGAGAGAGAGAGAGAGAGAGAGAGAGAGAGAGAGAGAGAGAGAGAGAGAGAGAGAGACCCCTAAGATCTATGCCTAAGTCACCCACTTCCTCCTGCTAGGCCTGGGCTTCCAAAGCTTCCACAGATTTCAGTTTACTGGACCTAACAAGTCAATGATCCCGTGACTGTGTCCGATGCCTTCGTGCACAATGGCTGCTTGTTGACAACCACCGTACATAGATGGCATGTCATTCATGCTTCCTGTTAAAAATGTTCAAGGGGTTGGAGAGAGGCTCAGCAGTTAAGAGCACTGATTACCCTTGCAGAGGACCCAAGCTCAGCTCCCAGCAACCACAAACACCCGTACCTCCAACTCCAGGGAGATCCAATGTCTCTGGCTCCTGCAGGCACCCTCACATGCATACAAACTACCAATAATTAAAAATAAATACCAAAAATAGCCCCGTTCAAATATAGGTAACTTAGATCAGCTTGTAATAATGTCTCCTTCCAATCTGTTGCAATTCCATCAGTCACGGGAGGTGTGAATATATCTCTTCTATTGTTAGACTATCACAGTGTTTCACTGTGTGTGGTGTCTCGTGACTCCTTTTACATGCAGAACTAATGAAAAGCTTTTGAGTGCCTAAATACAGAAGGGAAGGTACTAACAGCAACCGTGAAGACTGAGGAAGCCAGTGACTAGATGCTTCTAAAAGAAGTGTTATGGGGCAATGATGAAAAACTAACATTATAAAACAGAATAGTAGGCATTAGATTTCTTTTTTTAATGACTAAATTAGTGACAGGTTTTATTCTTGACCAAATCCCACCTCTAGAAAATGATTCTCAAAGACATGGACATTAGATTTCTACCAGTGTTCCATTCTTGTAGAATTATTTCACGACACTAAACAAAACACCTTTCAAAAAACGATTCAAATTTTTAATTGCTTTATTCTATTTAGGCCATAAGACATTCTTTTAAAGCCTCATGTATAATTCTTCTTTATTTAAAGTTTAAATTTTTTAAAATTAATTTTTATCATGTGTATGGGTGTTTGGCTGCATGTATGTCTGCGTATCACTTGCTGGCAGTTTCCATGGAGGCCAGAAGAGGGCGTCGGATCCCCTGGAACCAGAGTTTACAGATGGGTGTTAGCAGCACTTGCAGCACATAAAATTTGAGAGCCATGTTTAAACCACAGCACCTGTTAAGCTCCCTGCATCTCAGTTTCCTGATCTGTAAGATAGGGCTTTGTACACTCTGTTATCATGGGTTTGTCACGTAGATTAAACCTGTGCAGAGCATGTGGAAGGGGGCTGCATGGTCAGTGGTGCTGGGAATCAAACCCAGAGCCTCTCTGGAAGAGCAGCCAGTGCTCTTAACCACGGAGCCATCTCTTCAGCCCCCTTGTTTATAATTCTTGACATCTTGTAAACATAAAAGTTTAACAGAATGTCAGCTAAGCCAACTTCATGATTTCATAAAGAGGAAAATCCCTAAACCCACAGATGTCTACGACAAATCATATTTAACCCAATATGGGGCTGTATTGAGTTACACAGAACATGCAGAACCTGAAGAAAAGAAATGATCAGAAAAAGTGAGGTGTCACACTTTCCCCAGCGGCAATCAGTGTAAGCATGTGCATAACACATGTGCATGACCCACAGCACCAGAGCCACGTGTTTACTGCTCAGGCTGGAAGGCTTGGCTCTTACACTGTAGCGTTAAGCCGTGAGGCATGGATCACCACACCAGTAAGCACGTCGTCTGGGCTTCAGCTGAAGACTGGCCTTAGCACTTGACCATCTGGCCCTCACTAAGAATGTGTCTATGTCTAGCTTTAGATTATTCCTAACGTCTCAATATTATTAGTAACATTGAGATAACAAACAACACCCTGAGGCTTATGAGTTTGGCTGACTACCTAGACATGAAGTGGCTGGGTCAGAAGGAACCCTGTTGTCCAACCACCCTCCAGAGAGTGTGTCCTAGCCCCTCATAGAGGAGTGAGACAGAGAGGGACTTGGCCCTGTGTGTCCACCCGCCTCCCCGCAGCTTGGTAGACCATTGAATGATGAAGAGAATGTTTCAGCCGGCTGCCAGCGCCTCCTAGGGCCCATAGCAGGCACTGCAGCTGTGCATATTTGGTGTGTACCATATTTCCAGTGTTTGTATGCAGTATGCAGACCCGTTTTGCTGCCTCTTATCTCTTTACCCTTGGGCAGTGGCACAAAATAAATATGATGGCCTCATTTCACAAATGACCAGATCTCCAAGGATTGAGTGGCCCTGTTTGAGCCCTAATAAAGGCTTCCAGAGACTTGGCCAAGTGATTATCAGCAAGCTTGCCCTTGTTGGCAAATGAAAGCTGCCATGCCTGGATTCCATGACTCACACTATGGAGCCTTCCCAGAGACACAAGGACCCTCAGTCCCTCCCAGTCTGCTTCAGGTTCCAGCCAGGGCTAAACAGGGGAAGAGGAAGGCCCAAGCCCACCGAGCCTATAACGGAGCCTGTGTTTGTACTCATCCAGTGTCTAGAGCTCTGTGGTTGTTTGTGAAGAGAAACACACTGTTGCTTGTCTCCTGTGAGGAACTTCCTGGGGCATATGTGTGTGACTCAGGTCAGACAGTTGCAGGGGCAGGTCCAGTGCTGGCTGTAGACTCTCACAGCCCTGAGAATTAACAGTCCACCCTTGGGTGCAAGGGGAAGTATTGGTTATATGCCAGGGATTTTCTTTTCTTCTTTCCTTCTCTTTTTCTCTTGTGGTTTATTGAGACAGGGTTTCTCTGTGTAGCCCTGGCTATCCTGGAACTCTTTAGATCAGGATGGCCTTAAATTCAGAGATCCACCTGCCTCTGCCTCCTGAGTGCCAGGACTAAAGGTGTGCACCACCACTGCCCGGCTATACCAGGGACTTTATGTTACTTCACCTAAGTCTCAAGCTGCCAACAACAAAAATAACCTACCCAACAAAGGGGGAACCAGGGGTGTAAGAAAACCCCAAGAGGGGCTGGAGAGATGGCTCAGAGGTTAAGAACACTGGCTGTTCTTCCAGAGGTCCTGAGTTCAATTCTCAGCAATCACATGGTGGCTCATAACCATCTGTAATGAGATCTGGCTCTCTCTTCTGGCCTGAAGGGATACATGCAAGCAGAACATTGTATACATAATAAATAAAAAAGTCTTAAGAAAAATTAAAAAAAAAAAAAAAAGAAAACCCCAAGAGATCCGCAGTGACAGATCTGGGCCAGTGCCTCCTGGTGCTGGAAGGGTGGAAGGTCTCTTCAGGGCCACAGAAGTCATAGAGAAACTAGGGATGGGGGACAGACCGCTATAAACTCTTTTTGTGAGCCTAGGACACACCGGAAAGAAAGGAGCTGATACCCTAGTGGCAGGGGCCTTTTTCAGTCTCTCAGGCAAGAAAAGGTCCCTTTAGGGCCCACAGCTGTCCAGATGCATCTTTATGATTCTAGGGGAGTTACTGTGCCAAACTCCCAGTAGATGGCAGTAAAGTGTCTTGAGTTAAAGCCTACCCCCCCTCCCCTTCCTCGCTCTGTCTGTCTGTCTGTCTGTCTGTCTGTCTCTCTCTCTCTCTCTCTGCCTCTCTCTCTCTCTCTCTCTCTCTCTCTCTCTCTCGTGTGTGTGTGTGTGTGTGTGTGTGTGTGTGTGTGTGTGTGTACAATGTACTGTCTGGGTTGTGGGCAGAACTGGGCAATCTGTGTACCAATCCTCCACGCTATTGAGAGATTGTCTGACAGCCTTTCCATCCCTTGCCCACCCACTTCTTCCCAGCTTCGCCACCCCCATCCCCAGGGCCTCAGTGCTTGGCTGAGAGTTAGGAAGAGGAATACACTGAAAGCCACATTGTTTCAATTGCAGCTTTCAATCCCAAGAAGGACAGAAGCCCCAGTTCAAGGCCTGGCTCCTGCATTTCCCAGTGAGTGACCCTGGGCAAGTGACTTCTGAGTTCTGGACCCTGGCTTTGTCCTCTGAGCAGCGTACTCCCTGAATCTGGGCTATGAGAAGCAAAGGCTGTCCCAGCTATCACTAGCTATGAAGCGCCACCTCCCTGCAAGAGAAGTGTCCTCTGATAGGCAAAGTACAACGTCATGCTGCTGACCCGGAGAGGACGGAGAGGACGTGCTGAGGCTGGGAGGCATCAGTGCTCTCTTTAGTCATCAGGTACCTCTCTCTTGGGTCTCTGCCACTGCTCTAGACCTAGGGCACACCCTAGCTCCTCCCATCCTTAATCCAAGCTCCCCAGTTCCTTGCATCAGGTCGTTAGCCTGCAAATATTTATGCAGAGACTGCCATCTTTTTTCACAGCTTCCAACTCATGGTCCGCTCGGCTGCTCACAAGAAGGAGGGGCAAGGGCTGGCTCCTCTCTGGAAGGCACTCTTTACTAGTTCACGGTATTTCTGTGTGCCTGCTGCTGGTTGGGATTTAGTCCCACGACCAAGTCTAGCCGCAGCAATGGTTGAGAGGGCTGAGTCTTTACTCCTAAACCTAACTAAAACTCCTCTAAGTCTGACTTCTGGGGGAACGGGACAGTGACTACGGATGAGCCCCATCTTGCTGATGACGTGCCACCTTCTGCCCACGCGTTCCTTGGTCTAAATGAACAAAGCAAGAACCCAGTAATCAAAACAGTATAGAGTAAGAATTATTCCCATACAACCCTGGGCCATTTCCACTCTGCATGCAAAGGATGTGTTTGTTGTCCAGTGCCTGCCAGCCACTGAGTGGCATCTCCAACCCTCTCTCACCACTGCCTCTTTCTGTCTGAAGTGAAATCCAGCTCCAGTCACCACTAGGGGTGGGGATGCCGTGCAGGCTCGGGAGATGACGGTTGCCTTGGTGAGCTGAGCAAAGTGTTTTCTATGCTGTTCTTTGTCATAACGTCCTGACCTGCCGCCCACCCGCCTTCTCACTTAGGACAGTGCTTGGTGGAGAGACTCCAGTCCCACCTGGTCTTTTGCTCATTTCTTCACAATTCTGAGGTCCTTCCCTGCTGGTGGCCCCTTCCAGTAAGGGTGACTTGGTACCCTTGGCCCCTTAGGGTGTAAAAGGATGACCCCAGTAGTGACTGATTCTTACAGATACCTAGAGGCCAGCCCCACACCTCTGGTATCCTAGGGCCTGTCTGTCTGTCTGTCTGTCTGCCTGTCTGTCTGCTCTGAGAATCAGATCTCTGAACCCCAGGCTCATGATGCCTTCATGTTTTTTCCATGATGGTGAGACTGTAACAATGTGATTTCATACACAGATGCATTCCCACTCACATCCACAGACACACATCCCTCCATATAGATGCACACCTTGGTTCAAATTCTGCGAGAAGCCAGGCCTTGTGATGCAAGCCTGAAATCCCACAGCGACTCAAGAGGCTGAGGCTGAGAGTTCAAAGCCTGCCTGGGGTAGAGTGATAACAGCTTAGTGAGACCTAGTCTCAAAGTGCTGGAGGCAACTGAGGATATAGCTCACTGGCAGAGCACTTGGCTGGACTGTGTCAAGCTCTTGGGGGGGGGGGCGGGAATGGGGGGGAGAAATTCCAGCACAG
The DNA here is from genome assembly GCF_903995425.1 of Onychomys torridus. Lineage (NCBI taxonomy): Eukaryota > Metazoa > Chordata > Mammalia > Rodentia > Cricetidae > Onychomys > Onychomys torridus. The sequence continues at coordinate 55,570,803 of NC_050456.1, forward strand.
AGGAGCACAGAACTCAGAGGCAGTACCCTTTTATGGCTAGGCTAGGCTTCTGAGCTCTCAGGTCAGACAGTCATGGCATTTTCTTTTCAATAATAGCAATGGCTTCTCTTTCAGAATGTGCAATCCGGCACACTCAAAGGCACCACAGCACAGGTCTTCCACCTCCATCCCTAGTCTCTTATTCCTCTCACAGGCAGGCGACAGCTATCGCCATCAATTTCTCCCACCTCCTGAGGACCCAGTCTGCAGACCAAAGCCTCTAGGGCTATAAGCAAGCACATGCATGCCCCAACCCTCACACCAGCAGCGGCACCCTGCTTTCTTGCGCACCGCTGTCTCCTGTGACTGCTCCCTCTTTGCATGCACTGGAGCGCCTATGGGTTGAACGTCTGCACAGTGCCCCACCATATGACGGCACCATCATTTATATAATGTAGTATGTTCTCCCACAGGAGCACAGGTTGCTTCCAGCTGCTGCTTGCTTCTCTTTATTCCCACTTCCTTTAGACAGCATCACTGCGCTGACCCTGGAGACCCATGTGAGTGTGCACATCTATCACGACGGAGTAGGACTGAGTGCCGGACCAGGGCTCACTCCCTTGCTAAATCTGTGGGTGAGGCCCACGAGCGCACCCCTGGCCAAGGCGAAGGTGAATAAATGCGGTGTGAACCAGGAACTTGGGAATCCTGTAAGAGGCAGCTGGAAGGGACTAGGGGAGGCTTCATGCTGTCTGGGAGGAACAGCCCCTCCTCAAGGCTGCCAGGGGGAGGTGGCGGGGGAGGCACAGCCCCTAGGGTCTTGGCCCTAGTGAATAGGGTGAGAGATTCAGGCCCCTTTGCCGGGCAGTGTGGGTATACCAGGGAGGAGATGAGGGGCCTGGGATGGGTGGGAAGCAGGCTGGCTTTCTTAGCTGACTCATTCTCACTGAGCGCTCAAGGAAAAGAGCCAGGCTTGCTTTGAAAGGGAGAGTGAATGAGCGTGTGCTACACACACACACACACACACACACACACACACACACACATACACACACACACACACACACACACATACACACACATACACACACACACACATACACACACACATACACACACACACACATACACACACACACACACACACACACACACACACACACACACACACACACACACAGCCTCAACTCTAGCTCAAGGCAAAGGCGCCTCCCTCTCTCTCAGAGGACAGCAGTTTTGTCCCCACAGATGCAGGCAGAGGCAAACCCCTTTCCACGGTGTCTCCACCCCCTCCGGTCCCTGTCCCACCCCCCACAGCTCTTCTCTGTCTCCAGTCCCGCCCCTCAGATTATCCCAGGATGCCGCGGGACCAAGAGGTTCCCAGGACACTAGGTAGAGCTGAGCATAGTGTCACCCCCTCCCATCTGCCCAGTCCTGAAGTGGGATCAAAAGGCAGGAGGTGTTCAAGAGACTGGCCTTGTGCTGAGGTGGGGGTGGGGGATGAGCCAGGCTGGTCCACAGACAGGAGCTGCCTGCCTGTGGCACAGTGAGCCGGACTCGGTGGACTCCAGGAGCAGCTGCATGGTGGATACCACGTTTCCTCTCATCAAAGCTGCTTTTTGTCAGTGAAAAATCTCAACACCCAGCTGCTGATCCATACCTGCACGCATCCTTTTAGGGGTATTTCCATTCACAGGGCCTGATTATAGAAAAGCTTTATGGTACATGTAAGCAGGGACCCTTTGTCTGTAATCATAGCCTTCAACTATATTTTCTTAAATCCCCTCTCTGTCCCTGAGCAATATTTATGAAAGACTGACAAGCTTTCTGGTCATCATCAGTTATTAAAAATCCAGATTAGCCGAGTCCAATTAGAATGCCAAATATCACAAGTAATTATAGGCTCCCGTCCTGATGCGTGGCAATCAGGCAAGGCTAGGAAGGGGGTCAGGGTCTCTCTTTCTTCCTCCATCTTCAGCCTTTCATTTCCAGTGTTAGTGGCTGGGGTAGGGTGAGGCTGGGTGGGTGCAGGGCTGGTCTTGATCCCTGGGCCAGCATGCCACAATGACCAGCAGCTCTGTGGGAAGCCCCCTGGGTGGGGTGTGTGACTGAGTTTTCATGAGGAAACGCAGCGTTGAGGGAGACTCTGGCTGAACTTTCCCCAAAACCCTCTTAGCTCAGCTCTCAGCGCTCACTGACACTTCTCCCCAGTGACCTTTACTGGACCCATGGGAAATGTCTGTACTCTAGCCTGGCCGAAGGACAGCACAGGGCCCCATCCATTGCCTCTGCCCAGCTACCTCTCTCCATTTTTGTCTTTCCCATTTCCCTGGGCCACATGGATGCTGTTCTTCCCTGCTAGACAGCCTCTCTCTTTGAGCAGTCAACTAACTCCTCCTTCCAAAAAGGGTCAGAGGGGCCTGGTGGTTCCGTTGCCAGGGCATTGTGGCCTAATACGATACGTAGGGCCCCAATGCCCAGAATGGCCTTCTGTTTGTTATATTAATCTTAAAATACATAATTTTTAAACAATGGGACATTCGCTTGTCTTTATAATGGGTCCTTACATCATATCATATACCTGGCCTTGTCTGTGAGTACTGGTTCTGTGGGTTCTTATCTGCTGTGGGCAGGAGAGGCAGGTTCTGGAGACAGCAGCAGAGCTGGTTCTGGTCCATTGATGTCCCATAGGGTACTGCTGTCCATAGAGATTCCCACCTCTCTCTTATTTATTTATTTTTTTTTTGGGGGGGGAGGTTTCGAGACAGGGTTTCTCTGTGTAGTTTTGGTGCCTGTTCTGGATCTCGTTCTGTAGACCAGGTTGGCCTTGAACTCACAGAGATCTGACTGGCTCTCCCTCCCGAGTGCTGGGATTAAAGGTGTGTGCCACCACCGCCCGGAGATTCCCATCTCTCTTTAGAGTGAGTGATGTTTGACACTCTGCCATCCATTGTAGACTCCAGTTATCAGCTCCCAGGCAATACATCCACTACCCAAACCCTCACTCTATTCAGTAGAATGGGACAGGTTCTAATAATGTGGGTTTTTTTAAAAAAAAGATTTATTTATTTATTATGTATTCAGTGTTCTGTCTGCATGTATCCCTGCAGGCCAGAAGACGGCACCAGATCTCATTACAGATGGTTGTGAGCCACCATGTGGTTGCTGGGAATTGAACTCAGGACCTTTGGAAGAGCAGCCAGTGCTCTTAAACCTCTGAGCCATCTCTCCAGCCCCTCTTGGGGCACTGAATCCCTTGGAACTGGAATTACAGGTGGTTGTGAGCTATTCCAGATGGGTGCTGGGAATGAAACATTGATCCTCTGCAAGAGCAGTACATACTCTTAACTGCCAAGCCAAGTCTTCAGCACCTTGTGTGCTTTGTTTTAAAAATTATAAAATCTTCCTTGGCCTGGTGCCTGAGCCCCACATTGCCAGCGTCAAGTCTTCCTCAATGTGCACTCTGGGGAAGGGAGGTTTCTTAATTAATAAAGCATGCCACCATCAGCCATAAAAAAATAAAATAAATAAAATATTAAGGCACATGCTGTTTTATAGCCTCTATTTTTTATTTACTACACTAAAGATTTTCATGTCAAAACATTCATCTGTAATCTAATTTCCCAATATATGTTTCAGGTGCACACTAATGTGCAACAAACTTCTCCAAATCCAGAGGGTTAAAGCAATAATGATTGATTGTTTCTTGTGTCCTGGTCACCCCTTCAGACAGCCATCCCTCTTTCATGTAAAGAGAGAAATCTGGGAAGCAGGCGTAGCTGGGTTACTTCATGATGGTGTGACCCCAGCCTAATTACTGAACCTCAGTCTCTTCATCTGTGAGAACAGTAGCCATGTGTCCCTTGCTGGAGGCATACAGAAGATCAAAGACAACTATAATAATGTATCTCTAAGCCTGGCACTGTGGTTCACGCCTATGATCCCAGCACAGGAAAACTGAGTCAGAAGTTGGTGGTCAGCCTGGGCTCTATAGTGAGTTCTAAGTCAGCCTGGGATAACAGAGTAAGACCCTGTCTAAAAAAAAAAAAGCCAACAAAATAGTGGTATCTCCCTATTGGATAGGAAGGGCCAATGGCCATTAAAATTACTAGCAGGGGCTGGAGAGATGGCTCAGAGGTCAAGAGCACCAACTGCTCTTCCAGAGGTCCAGAGATCCTGAGTTAAATTCCCAGCACCCACATGGTGGCTCACAACCATCTGTAACGAGATCTGGCACCATCTTCTGTATACATAATAAATAAAAAATAAATCTTAAAAAAAAAAAGAGTTATTAGTAGAGATGACCAGTGTGGTTGCTGTTGTGATTTGCAAATGCCTTGCTCAGGGATGAGGCCAGAGCATCCTACTCTGTGGCTTCTCACAATGAGGCCCTGGGGGCAAGGAGGGATTTCTTTTGGGAGTGGAAGGACAGAGGGAGCTGAGCTGAGAATATTTTTTTTGTTATGATTTTTTTTAAGATTTATTTATTTATTATGTATACAGTGTTCTGTCTGCACGTATTTCTGCATGCCAGAAGAGGGCACCAGATCTCATTACAGATGGTTGTGAGCCACTATGTGGTTGCTGGGAATTGAACTCAGGACCTTTGGAAGAGCAAACAGTGCTCTTAACCTCTAAGCCATCTCTCCAGCTCCTGAGCTGAGAATATTAAGTATTGCTGTGCCAAAGGGAAAATAAAGCAAGAATAATCTAACTGCAGCATAAAGACCTTGGATCATCAGCCACACTTCCTTCCCTGCACACTGATATCCTCCTAGGTGATGTGTGATAAGCAGGTCATGCCAGCCTAGGTCAGAGGAGCTGGACAAAACAATGGCCTGTAGGTATCCACAGCCTGCACCCTGCTCATTCTGGCGTAGGAGCCCTTCAGCTGCTTGCAGAACCAAGAGAATATCTCTGGAAGTGTCAGGGGTTCACATCCATACCCCAGGCTTTCCTGAGCCCAGATATCTTACGTCAGTTCTTCAATTTTTGCTTTCAGAGATGCTACCATCAGAGATACGGGTCTTTGACTACTTCAAAAATATGTGATAATTAAAACCAAAACCATACAAAATATCTTGCCTGATCTCTATGAGTTCGAGGCCAGCCTGGTCTACAAAGCAAGTTCCAGGAAAGGCGCAAAGCTACAGAGAAACCCTGTCTCAAAAAAACAAAAAAACAAAAGCAAAAAAAATCTTGCCTATGATTGCACCACCAGTTTAAGAAATAAACTATTCCCAGTACAGTTAAATTATTGGTGGACTTCTCATTGTCTTCTTCCATCTGCCAATAAGAGATAACTGTTCCCCTAAACCCTGGTGTGTGTGTGTGTGTGTGTGTGTGTGTGTGTGTGTGTGTGTGTGTGTGTGTGTGTGTTGGAACTATGCTTCAAATGCACTGTGCAAGTATCTATTACTAAACTACACCTTCTCTGGCCCATCCATACTCTCTCTCTCAAATGTATAGATAAGTCCCAAAGTAAAAAAAAAAAAAAAAAAGGTTGTTCTATCGAGATTTGACACCTCAGTGACAGGCTTTAGTGTTCCCCGGAGGATGTAGATGACTCCCAAAGAGACAAACAGCCTGAAAAACAAGAATTCCCACAGCCAGTGTCACCTGGAATAAGCTATGTGTCATGAAACTCTTGGAGAAAGAGGTGTGTGTTGAGAAAATAATGGTTGACTTTTCTTTCCCCCAAATTTGATGAAAGAACATAAATTCACAGATCCAAAAATATGAATGAACGTGAAGCCCAGTGAAAAGACACAAAGCTTATCACAGTCAAGTGGCTAAAGAATAATAATAAAAAGGAAAAAATGGCGTGACTGAGGAGAAACACACGAGAGGGAAAGATAATCACATTTCTTTCTTTTCTTTAATTTTTGTTTTGTTTTTTCAAGGTAGGGTTTCTCTGTGTAGTTTTGGTGCCTGTTCTGGATCTCACTCTGTAAACCAGGCTGGCCTCGAACTCACAGAGTTTCATGTGCCTCTGCCTCCCGAGTGCTGGGATTAAAGGTGTGAGCCACTGCCGCCCAGCTTGATAATTGCATTTCTTAAACAATTTTGGGACTTATCATTTTACGTGCATGAGTATTTTGCCTACATGTGTGTCTGTGCACCATGCATATACACAGTGCCCACTGAGGTCAGAAGAGGGCATCCCTGCGACTGGAGTTACACATGGTTGGGAGCCACCATGGAAGGGCTGGGACTAGAGTCCAGGTCTTCTGCAAAACCCACTGAGCCATCTCTCCAGCCCAGACAACCAACTTCTGACTTCTCATGGGCAACAACAGAAGCCAACACCTTTGATACAATCCAAGTGGACAAACTCTAGAATGAGGTTCTACTTGAGAAACTTGCTTGCCAGCAGACCCGGGAATATAAGAACAGTTCAAGGGGCTAGAGAGATGGCTCAGAGGTTAAGAGCACTGGCTGCTCTTCCAGAGGTCCTGAGTTCAATTCTCAGCAACCACACGGTGACTCACAGCTATCTATAATGTGATCTGGTGTCCTCTTCTGGTGTGCAGTCATACATGCAGGCAGAACAATAAATAAATAAATAAATCTTAAAAAACAAAACCAAAAACCAAAACGGGAACTGTTCAAGGCATAAGGGGAATGTTAGATATACACATCAAACAAAACAGTGCAGACATGGGTCTGGAGAGACGGCTCAACAGTTAAGAGCTTGTACTGCTCATGTGGGGTCCTGAGTTTGGTCCCAGCACCCATGCCTGGTGGCTCACATCGCCTAGAACAGGGCCTCAGGGAGATCTGAAGCCCTGTTCTGTGCTCTCTGGGTACCTGTGCATTCACCACACACACACACACACACACACACACACGGAAAAAAAAAGTACACAGACATTTTATTCCTCTCTCATTCTCTAGAGCAGTTTAGGTAGCAAACAATGCTACCTAAAATTCTTCTCTAATGAGTCTTTATTTGACCATATTTTAACAATTAACCAGCCATCTACTGGTTCCAGTGGTCTTGGATATAAATAATTTTTATGATTTCTGAAGTTAAAAAATATATCTATTACCCTGATAGTCATGAGGTTATTAAAATATAA